>NC_041380.1:130344572-130396995 GCF_002162155.2 Triticum dicoccoides
GCCGCCAAGCCCATCGCCGGACCCCGCGCCCCCACGCCGCCGTCCCGCCTCCTCGTCGCCGGCGGCCTCTCCGGCGAGAGCTCCGGCCGCCGCGCCCTTTTTCTTCCGGTGGACCTCGGTCAGCTACAGTACAGTGCGCGCCTCGATTTCCGTGCCACTATAGTAAACCCTAGATCCAGATCTGGGGTAGTTTTTTTTCACTAAGTCCCAGAATTTTTACTTCATATGCTCCTGTTCGAGGCCCCGTAACTTTGCATCTGTAGCTCCGATTCATGCATATAATATATCAAAATGTTTGTCTCGACGAGTACATAATTTCATTCCATTGCATCATTTTCATTTGATCTCATCTTAATGCCCAAAATTCTGTTAGAAGGAGGCTTCGTGAGTTAATTGTCAGATCTGCTAGTTCATCTTAGACTTTTGTCATTTTTGCCATGTTTATTGTGTGCATGCTATGCGTGTGAGTCCTTCATATGTTTTGTTAAGGATTTTGTCTTCTTTCCAGAGGTGCAACCCATGCATTTTTAGGATGTGTGTGGTGACTTGTGCAAGCTTGCAAAGTGAGGCACCCGGTAAATCTGTTTTCAGAGACTTAGTTGTTTTCACTAAGTCTGGGATTATTTGGTTCATGATGCCATATGTTCATATTGTTTCCTAGTGATCCGCGCCTCTTTTGAGGTTGATCTATAAAGGAGTTTTGTTAATCATGTTATGCTCTATCCATCCATGTCTTTGTTTGCAATTATTGAGCAACCTAGCTTGAGTCAATCGATCTCTACTTTTGCTTCGTTGTGAATCTGGGCAGATCGTCAACTCGTTTGCGATTTTGCCGATGTTATTGTAGTTGATCCGTGCATGCTATGACATTGTTCTTGCCATGTCTAGCTAGCATTTTGTGCCTTATTAATGGATGTATGCTTGCCTTGCCATGACTTGCACCGTGGTGAGTGCATCGAGCTCGTTTACATGCCTTCGTGAGTTATATTTCAGCATGTCTCAGTTTTCACTAAGTCTGAAAACTGATTGTGTTTTAGCTATGTTCGTGTGCCCGTTAGTATATTTTGTGAACCCCTTTGGCCTCAAGTCACTTTGGGTCTTTTGTTAAGCTTGTTGAGTAGCTCCATTCCATGTTCTTACTTGTCTTAATCAGGTCATGTATCATGTTGTTTTGCTGCTCCGAAGAGGGCTTCGTCATCTGAAATTCCAGACAAGTGTTAATTTCACTAAGTCTGGAATCTGTTTTGCATTGCGTTTTTGCCATGCTTGTTTGAACCTCATATTGGATGTATTGGCCGTGGCTCAGTGCTAGTATTTTGTTAAGCATCTTGAGTGCATCCTTGCCATGTATTTTGTTGTCATGTTTGGTGGCTGTAGCATGTTCATTTCATTGCATTTAGATGCCTACTTGCTGTAAATCGCAGACCGGTGTCATTCTTAAAACGCTTGCCATTTCCAAACCGTAACTCCGATTCCGGCGTTCTTTATATCGTTTTCAAGCGATTTCATCTCATCTTTCCAGTGGCACCCTTGGAATTCCAAGTTGAGGCCAGGTTCATGCATTTTCCTATCATATCTTGCATTTTGCATCCCGCACCGCATCCCGCATAGCATGTCATCATTGCATCGTATCGCTTGATCCTTGCACGTGGTTGATTGTATCCTTGTTGCTTGTTTGTCTTGTTTGGGTAGAGCCGGGAGACGAGTTCGCTACCGAGGAGCCCGTTGAGTTTGCTTGTGAGGATCCACTCAACTCTGACAACTGTGCAGGCAAGATGATCATACCCTCGAAATCACTACTATCTTAGCTATGCTAGTTTGCTCGCTTTTTGCTATGCCAATGCTACGATGCCTACCATTTGCTTGTCAGCCTCCCAATTTCCATGTCAAACCTCTAACCCACCTTGTCCTAGCAAACCGTTGATTGGCTATGTTACCGCTTTGCTCAGCCCCTCTTATAGCGTTGCTAGTTGCAGGTGAAGATTGGAGGCCGTTCCTTGTTGGACCATTTATTTACTTGTTGGGATATCATTATATTGCTATGTTATCTTAATGCATCTATATACTTGGTGAAGGGTGGAAGGCTCGGCCTCTCGCCTAGTGTTTTGTTGAACTCTTGCCGCCCTAGTTTCTGTCATATCGGTGTTATGTTCCCGGATTTTGCGTTCCTTACGCGGTTGGGTTATAATGGGAACCCCTTGATATTTCGCCTTGATTAAAGCTTTTCCAGCAATGCCCAACATTGGTTTTACCATTCGCCACGTAGCCCCTTTTCTTTCCCTTGGGTTCTGCAGACTCAAGGGTCATCTTATTTTAACCCCCCGGGCCAGTGCTCCTCTGAGTGTTGGTCCCACCGAGCGATGTCCGAGGCTACCAAGGGCAACTCTGGGCTGGCTTACCCGACGTCTGGCTCATCTGAGTGTGCCCTGAGAAAGAGATATGTGCAGCTCCTATCGGGATTTGTCGGCACATTCGGGCGGTGTTGCTGGTCTTGTTTTAACCTGTCAAAGTGTCTTGAGTTACCGAGATACCGAGTCTGATCGGAACGTCTTGGGAGGAGGTCTATTCCTTCGTTGACCGTGAGAGCTTGTCATGGGCTAAGTTGGGACTCCCCTGCAGGGATTGAACTTTCGAAAGCCGTGCCCGCGGTTATGGGCAGATGGGAATTTGTTAATGTCCGGTTGTAGATAACTTGAACCTTAATTACTTAAAATGAATCAACCATGTGTGTTATCGTGATGGCCCCTTTCCGGCGGAGTCCGGGAAGTGGACACGGTGTTGGAGTTATGCTTGCGCAGGTTGTTCTTCTAGATTCTCGCTCGCGCTTTGCCTCCTCTTCTCGCTCTCTTTTGCGTATAAGTTAGCCACCATATATGCTAGTCGCTTGCTGCAGCTCCACATATATTTGTCTTACCATTCCTATAAGCTTAAATAGTCTTGATCGCGAGGGTGTGAGATTGCTGTTGGCTCACAGATTACTATTACACCAGATGCAGGTCCAGGTGCTTCCGCTCCAGGTGACGATTACGAGTTCAAGTGGGAGTTCGACGAGGACTCTCAGCGTTATTATGTTTCCTTTCCCGATGATCAGTAGTGGTGCCCAGTTGGGGGTGATTGGGACCGTGTCGCATGTTGGGTTCTCTTTTATTTTGGCGCCGTAGTCGGGCCATGAGTGTTTTTGGATGATGTAATGTTATTTATGTTCTTGATTGACGTGGCGAGTGT
Source organism: Triticum dicoccoides (assembly GCF_002162155.2). Taxonomy (NCBI): domain Eukaryota; kingdom Viridiplantae; phylum Streptophyta; class Magnoliopsida; order Poales; family Poaceae; genus Triticum; species Triticum dicoccoides. Next base: position 130,347,798 of record NC_041380.1, read on the forward strand.
AAGCCAACTATGTTCTCCCCTTTACTATTCAGATTATATGGGATGTTGTGAAGATTGCCTAACTTGCGACATATGCCTTCAATGTGATTATGTCTCTAAGTCGTGCCTCGACACGTGGGAGCTATAGTCGCATCGAGGGTGTTACAAGAACACATCAGTGTCTCCGTCACGAAATAGGATTCATAGCGGGTCTATAATGGCTGATACAGTTTAGTTGGCCCACAGCCCAAGACCGCCCCCGCGGCGTGAAGGACATGGGCACATGCAAGATCAGTACAAAAACCACGAGCAATATGATCACCGACTTGGCCACAATGACCGTCGTCGAGTGCCCACGCCTCCTCCGAGGAGTGGGTCATATGTGCCTCGGCGGCATGATGACAGGCGTCCTCACAGTGGCGAGCGAAGAATACCAGTCGACCCAAGGGAGCTAGGCTTTGATGCGAGATCTATTCTCGTTCAAGGTCTAGTTGACAGGAACAGAGCACACAGAGAAGGCCATGACAGAGATTACCAGACTGGCAGCAGGGTGCACATTTCAGGTCCCGAGTGTTTCAGCAGAGCCATCAGGGCCGCAGTGATTCCTCCCAACTTTAGGTTGGCGACTGGAGCCAGCAAGTTTACTGGTGAGTCTAAGCCTGACACTTGGCTTGAAGACTACTGAGTGGCTGTACAAATTGGTGGTGGCAATGATGAAGTGGCCATGAAGCACCTTCCTCTGATGTTGGAAGGCTCGGCCAGAGCATGGTTGAACCAGTTAGCACCTGGCAGTATATTTAATTGGGAGGAACTCGCCCGAGTGTTTGTTAGGACTTTTGAAGGTTCTTGCAAATGACCAGCGGGGTTGACAGAATTGCAGCATTGTGTGCAAAAACCGAATGAAACCCTGAGAGACTATATCCAGAGATGGATCACGTTGCACCATACAATGGAGAATGTGACAGATCACCAAGCAATGTGTGCCTTCAAAGAAGGCGTTAAGTATCGAGAGTTGAATCTGAAATTCGGTCGGACAGGGGATATGTCCCTGACTTGGATGATGGAGATTGCCACCAAATACGCTAACAGCGAAGAATAAGACCGACTCCGGAGTGGCAAGCACAAAACAGTCACCGAGGAAACCGGAGGAGGGAATTCCAGTCGGAAACAGAAGCGCAAGGCCGAGCCAGCTGCTCCTGGTGAAGCCTTAGTCGTGGCTCAAGGAAAGTTCATGGGGAAGCCCAAAGGGCCCTGGACCCCCAAGAAAGTGAAAGATCAAGCCAGAAATGATGTGTTGGATTTGCCATGTCACATTCACATCAAGAAGGATGAAGAGGGTAATCTAATTTATCCTAAACATACCGCTCGACATTGCTGAGTTTTGATCCAGTAGTTCCGAGAAAAGCAACCCAATGAGAAGGAAAAGGAGTTGGACAAGGATGAGGATAAGGAAGAAGATGACGATGGTTTTCCCAACGTCAATTCCACTCTGCTGATTTTTGCTGATGTGGAGAGAAAAAGTCGACTGAAAGTTATCAACAGAGAAGTAAACATGGTTGCTCCAGCAACACCCAGTTATTTGAAGTGGTCTCAGACTGCCGTCACATTAGACCAGTCCGATCACCCAGCGCATATAGCCACCCCTGGGAGGCAAGCATTGGTGGTCGACCCAGTTGTTGAAGGCACTTGACTGACCAAAGTGCTAATGGATGGTGGTAGCGGCCTGAATATCCTTTATGATGAAACCTTGAAGGGAATGGGCATTCCGATGTCCAAGCTTAGTGAAAGCAATATGAGTTTCCATGGTGTTATACCTAGCAAGAAGGCTGAATCACTCGGCCAGATCGCCCTTGATGTGGTTTTCGATGATTCCAAGAATTACCGCAAGGAAAAGTTGACATTTGAAGTAGTGGATTTCTAGAGTGCTTACCATGCTATTCTGGGTAGGCCTACCTATGGACATTTCATGGCTCGACCATGTTACGTGTACCTCAAATTGAAAATGCCTGGTCCCAGAGGAGTGATCACTATCACTGGCAATTGGCAGAAGGCAGAAGAGTGCTTCCAGAAGGGCTCAAAAATCACCGATGCACAAATGGTAGCAGTCGAAATGCAAGAATACCGGAAAAATGCAGATCCAAGTGATTTTCTACGCTCCAAGAAGCCTACCACAGATTTTGCATTTCAGTCGTTTGGTGAAACCAAGCCGATTCATATTCACCCGACCGATCCTAATACTGCTCCTACTCATATCTCAACATCACTAGAGAGCAAATAGGAAGAAGCGCTTATCCAGTTCCTCCGTAAGAACTGGGACATCTTTGCATGGAAACCTTCTGACATGACGGGTGTACCCATGGGACTGGCTGAGCATCGTTTGCGAGTCGACCCGAAAGTAAAACCAGTCAAGGAACATCTTCGATGGTCCGCCGTACAGAAGAGAAAAGAAATTGGTGAGGAAGTGGCTCGGCTCCTGGCAGCTGAGTTCATCCGAAAGATTTACCACTCCGAGTGGCTCACCAATGTTGTCATGGTCCCCAAGAAGGACGACTCACTTCGCATGTGCATTGACTTCAAGCATATCAATCGGGCCTGCCCAAAAGATCATTTTCCTCTCCCCGCATCAACCACATTGTCGACTCGACTGTGGGGTGTGAGCGTTTGTCTTTTCTAGACGCCTATTCCGGGTACCATCAGATCCGACTGTATGGACCCGATGAGATAAAAACAACTTTCATCACTCCATTCGGGTGTTTTTGTTATGTCACCATGCCATTCGGTCTCAAGAACGCTGGAGCCACATTCATGAGGATGATTCAGAAGTGTCTGCTCACTCAAATCAGTTGGAATGTGGAAGCATACATGGATGACATTGTGGTCAAGTCGCGTAAAGGTTCCGACCTGCTGGATGACCTTGTTGAAACCTTTGCCAACCTGAGAAGGTATGATATCAAGCTTAACCCATCAAAGTGCACATTCAGAGTTCCTGGCGGAAAGTTACCCAGATTCCTCGTTTTCGAACAAGGGATAGATGCAAACCCAGAGAAAGTTGGTGCCATACTCCGGATGAAGCGCCCTGTGCGTGTGCATGATGTCCAGAAGCTTACTAGTTGTTTGGCCGCCTTGAGTCGATTCATTTCTCGCCTCGGTGAAAAGGAATTGCCTCTTTACTGACTAATGAAGAAATCTGACAAGTTCGAGTGGACTCCTGAAGCTGATGCAGCGTTTGCAGAACTCAAAGCCCTGCTTTCCACCCAGCCGGTGCTCGCTGCCCCAATCAGCAAAGAGCCTTTACTGCTTTATATTGCAGCCACTGGACAAGTTGTCAGTACAGTACTCACGGTCGAGCGGTAAGAAGAAGGAAAAGCATATAAAGTTCAGCGCCCAGTATACTATGTTTCTAAAGTTCTGACTCCATCCAAGGAAAGATATCCACATTATCAGAAGCTTGTTTATGGGATTTACATGACCACGAAGAAGGTTGCACATTATTTCTCTGATCACTCCATTATAGTCGTCAGCGACGCACCATTGTCAGAAATTCTGAACAACAGAGATGCAACTGGTCGAGTGGCAAAGTGGGCGATTGGACTCCCTCCCTTGGATATCAAGTTTGAGGCAAAGAAAGCTATCAAGTCCCAAGCAATAGCAGATTTCCTCGCCGAGTGGGTTGAACAGCAACTGCCGACTCAGATTCACTCGGAGCATTGGACCATGTTCTTTGATGAATCCAAGATGTTGAATGGTTCCAGTGCTGGGGTGGTATTGGTATCCCCCCCGAGGTGACAAACTTAGCTATGTTCTCCAGATTCATTTTGACTCCTCCAACAATGAAGCTGAATATGAAGCACTTATGTACGGGGTTGTGTATGGCCATTTCACTCGGCGTCCATCGCCTCATGGTCTATGTCGACTCGGATTTGGTGGTTAATCAAGTACTGAAAGAATGGGACGTTGATAACCCACAAGTATAGGGTATCGCAACAGTTTTCGAGGGTAGAGTATTCAACCCAAATTTATTGATTCGACACAAGGGGAGCCAAAGAATACTCTCAAGTATTAGCAGCCGAGTTATCAATTCAACCACACCTGGAAACTTAATATCCGCAGGAAAGTATTTAGTAGCAAAGTAATATGATAGTAGTGGTAACGGCAACAAAAGGTAATGGTAGTAAAAGCAATGTTTTTGGTATTTTGTAGTGATGATAGCAATAGCAACGGAAAAGTAAATAAGCGAAGAACAATATATGGAAAGCTCGTAGGCAATGGATTGGTGATGGAGAATTATGCCAGATGCAGTTCATCATGTAACAGTCATAACCTAGGGTGACACAGAACTAGCTCCAGTTCATTTATATAATGTAGGCATGTATTCTGAATATAGTCATACATGCTTATGGAAAAGAACTTGCATGACATCTTTTGTCCCACCCTCCCGTGGCAGCGGGGTCCTGTGATGGCCTGGCTTATTAGGGATGATAGACTACTCATATCAATAAGGAATTCCCTCTTTTCCAGGAGCCCATTCGGACAGAACTCCAAAGTTAAGCGTGCTCAGCTTGGAGTAGTGTTAGGATGGGCGACCGACCGGGAAGTTGCTCCCGGGTGCGCACGAGTGAGGACAAAGTACTCAGAAAAGACTAGTATTGATCTGTGGGGCCAGTCTAGATCCCGCCAGGAGTAACGACCACCGGCGGGTGTGTCCGGGGCGTTACATGTTGGTATCAGAGCCGACCCTCGCGGTTACACGGATGTTTGCGGACAGGTGCGCGGTCATGTTGTTCATGATGTTTGTGACCCGCGTGGCACCCGGCATGGCACATGTACTAGATTGGATGCACAGACGTATGTGCCAAGAGGGAATGTTCCTGTGGCCCGACCAGGACGTCGGTTCCTCTGAGTGGGGGTGTATGTGATGGCCTGGCTTATTAGGGATGATAGACTACTCATATCAATAAGGAATTCCTTCTTTTCCAGGAGTTCATTCGGATAGAACTCCAAAGTTAAGCGTGTTCAGCTTGGAGTAGTGTCAGGATGGGTGACCGACCGAGAAGTTGCTCCCGGGTGCACATGAGTGAGGACAAAGTACGCAGAAAAGACTAGTATTGATCTGTGGGCCAGTCTAGATCCCGCCAGGAGTAACGACCACCGGCGGGTGTGTCCGGGGCGTTACAGGTCCTAACGGAAACTAAGGGATGTTAAGGCCTCCTTTTAATAGAGAACCGGAACAAAGCATTAACACATAGTGAATACATGAAATCCTCAAACTACGGTCATCACCGGTAAGTATCCCGATTATTGTCACTTCGGGGTTAACGGATCATAACACATAATAGGTGACTATAGACTTGCAAGATAGGATCAAGAACACTCATATATTGATGAAAACATAATAGGTTCAGATCTGAAATCATGGCACTCGGGCCCTAATGACAAGCATTAAGCATAGCAAAGTCATAGCAACATCAATCTCAGAACATAGTGGACACTAGGGATCAAACCCTAACAAAACTAACTCGGTTACAAGATAGATCCCATCCAACCCATCACCGTCCAACACACCTACGATGGAATTACTCACGCACGGCGGTGAGCATCATGAAATTGGTGATGGAGGATGGTTGATGATGACGATGGTGACGGATTCCCCTCTCTGGAGCCCCGAACGGACTCCAGATCAGCCCTCCTGAGAGGTTTTAGGGCTTGGCGGTGGCTCCGTATCGTAAAACACGATGATTTCTTCTCTCTGATTTTTCTCTCCCCGAAACTCAATATATGGAGGTGGAGTTGGAGTCGGAGAGGCAACAGGGAGCCCATGAGGTAGGGGGGCGCCCCCCACCCTCGTGGAGAGACGGTGGGCCCCCTGGCCTTCATCTTTGGCAAGTATTTTCTTATTTTCTGAAAAGTGGCTCCATGAAGTTTCAGGTCATTCCGAGAATGTTTGCTCCTGCACATAAATAACACCATGGTAATTCTGCTGAAAACAACGTCAGTCCGGGTTAGTTCCATTCAAATCATGCAAGTTAGAGTCCAAAACAAGGGAAAAAGTGTTTGGAAAAGTAGATACGTTGGAGACATATCAACTCCCCCAAGCTTAACCTTTGCTTGTCCTCAAGCAATTCAGTTGACAAACTAAAAGTGATAAAGAAAAACTTTTACAAACTCTGTTTGCTCTTGTTGTTGTAAATATGTAAAGCCAGCATTCAAGTTTTCAGCAAAGATTATAAATAACCACATTCACAATAACACATAGATCTCAAGTTTACTCATATCAATGGCATAATCAACTAGCGAGCAATAATAATAAATCTTGGATGACAACACTTTCTCAAAACAATCATAATATGATATAACAAGATGGTATCTCGCTAGCCCTTTCTGAGACCGCAAAATATAAATGTAGAGCACCTTTAAAGACCAAGGACTGACTAGACATTGTAATTCATGGTAAAAGAGATCCAGTCAAGTCATACTCAATGTAAACTAACAGTAATGAATGCAAATGACAACGGTGCTCTCCAACTGGTGCTTTTTAATTAGAGGAGGATGACTCAACATAAAAGTAAATAGATAGGTCCTTCACAGAGGGAAGCAGGGATTTGTAGAGGTGCCAGAGCTCGGTTTTGAAACAGAGGTGAATAATACTTTGAGCGGTATACTTTCATTGTCAACATAACAACCAAGAGATGACGATATCTTCCATGCTACACACATTATAGGCGGTTTCCAAACAGAATAGTAAAGTTTATACTCCCCCTTCCACCAACAAGCATCAATCCATGGCTTGCTCGAAAAAACGAGTGCCTCCAACTAACAAGAGTCCCAGGGGGAGTTTTGTTTGCAATTATTTTGATTTAGTTTGCATAAAGCATGGGACTGGCATCCCGGTGACCAGCCATTTATCTCGTGAGTGAGGAGCGGAGTCCACTCCTCTTGAGAATAACCCGCCTAACATGGAAGATACAGACAGCCCTAGTCGATACATGAGCTATTCAAGCATACAAAACATGATTTTTATTTGAAGGTTTAGAGTTTGGCACATACAAATTTACTTGGAACGGTAGGTAGATACCGTATATAGGTAGGTATAGTGGACTCATGTGGAATAACTTTTGGGTTTAAGGAGTTTGGATGCACAAGCAGTATTCCCGCTTAGTACAGGTGAAGGTTAGCAAAAGACTGGGAAGCGACCAGCTAGAGAGCGACAACAGTCATGAACATGCATTAAAATTAATGAACACCGAATGCAAGCATGAGTAGGATATAATCCACCATGTACATAAATATCATGAAGGCTATGTTGATTTTGTTTCAACTACATGCATGAACATGTGCCAAGTCAAGGCACTTAAATCATTCAGAGGAGGATACCACCCTATCATACCACATCATAACCATTTTAATAGCATGTTGGCACGCAAGGTAAACCATTATAACTCATAGATAATCAAGCATGGCATAAGAAACTATGATCTCTAGTTGTCATTGCAAACATGTTTATTCATAATAGGCTGAATCAGGAACGATGAACTAATCATATTTACAAAAACAAAAGAGGTTGAGTTCATACCAGCTTTTCTCATCTCAGCCAGTCCATCATATAACATCATAATTGCCTTTCACTTGCACGATCGAATGATGTGAATAATAATAATAGTGCACGTGCATTGGACTAGGCTGGAATCTGCAAGCATTCAATAAACAGGAGAAGACAAGGCAATATGGGCTCTTTTGTCAGATCAACAATAATGCATATAAGAGCCACTTCAACAATTTAATTATGGTCTTCCCCTATCGACCCCCAAAGAAAAGAAAAGAAATAAAACTATTTACACGGGAAAGCTCCCAACAAGCAAAAGAAGAACAAGAGATATTTTTGGGTTTTCTATTTAATTACTACTACAAGCATGGAAAGTAAATTAATTAAAAGCTACAACTATTTTTTTGGTTTTGCTTAAGGTTTATTAAACACACAAGAAGAAAGCATAAAAAGGAAAATAAACTAGCATGGATGATATAATGAAAAAGTATGAGCACCGACATCTAGCAATGAGTGTGTGAACATTAATGTAATGTCGGTGGGAAATATATACTCCCCCAAGCTTAGGCTTTTGGCCTAAGTTGGTCTCTGGCCACGGCTGGCCTGGCGGATATCCATAATAGTAGCTGGGGTCGTACTGCGATGCAGCAGCTATCGCCTGCTGAGCTGCAGCGTGGCAACGAGCGACCTCCTCTCTCCTATCGTACTCATCTGCCTCCTCTCTGGTAATAGTATATCCTACTCTTGCCTGATAATCAAAGAAGGCAGGAGCAGGGAGAGTAATACGGACAACACGGCGTCTGCCAAAGATTAGTCGATACTAGAGAGGTGATTCGTTCCTCTTGACAAACTGTTGGTGAACCATAGCATTGAAATCTAGATAAGCAGGAGGTAATTCAATATCATCTTTGCGTATGGCTATACCAAGAAAATTAGCTATGTAGGTTGCAAAAATTCCACCAAAGAAATCTCCATTAAGTCTATTAAGATGCAACCTACATGCAACAATGGCTCCCAAATTATATGATTTGTCTCCTAACACAGCACTCCTAAGAATACTAAGATCGGGGACACACATGTGACATGCCTCATCTTTACCATTAATGCATCTACCTATGAAGAGAGCAAAATAATGTATAGCAGGAAAGTGAATGCTCCCTATGGTAGCTTGTGTAATATCTCTATATTCTCCCACAATTATGCTAGCAAGAAAATCTCTAAATTAAGATTTGCAAGGATCCCTTATACTACCCCATTGTGGAAGTTTGCAAGCAGTGGTAAAATCCTCTAAGTCCATAGTGTAAGATTTATCACAAAGATCAAACAGGATAGTTGGAGAATTACATGAAGTTAAAAATTCAAACCTCCTCACAAAGGTACTAGTGAGGTGGTGATACTGGCTACACTTCTCTTCCTCGAAGCTCACAAGATCAGCGTTACGCAAATATGCGTTGAATTCTTCCTTAATTCCCGCTCGATCCATGAAGTTCTCAGAGGGCCATTCACAAGGACGCACTGGAGCATCTCTTGGTGGCTCGTCATCAGCATCACGCATTGCAAGCCTGGGTCCTTGCTTCCTTGAAGAACCACCTTGGAACATTTTTCTAAGCATTTTAATTCCTCTGAAAAATTCTGAAATTTTTTAGTAACTTCAAAATAAAAGTAAACCAAACTTAATAATATTGATAGCAACTACTCCTACAAGTGCCTAGGGCCTATATCATGTATCAAAACTACTTTTGACCATATAAATTTGACATGCAAGCTCAAGAACAGGGTCACCTAAGCAGCAAAAATTTGCAATGAATAAAGCACTAGAACAAAAACTAATTGGACCAATGGAGGAGTCACATACCAAGGAACAATCTCCCCAAGAAGTTTTGTGAGAGGTGCTTTGAGCAAGGAGATCTAAAATGGCAGCAAGATGAGCTAGAACTCGTGCTTGAGCTGGATATTCGTGTTTGTGGAAGGAAGATGAAGTGTGTGGGTGCAGGAATAAGTGGAGGAGGGCCACCGTGGGCCCACGAGGCAGGGGGCGCGCCCTCCACCCTCGTGGACAGGTGGTTGTCCCCCCTGTTATGTTCTTAGTGCCAAATATTCTCAAATATTCTAAAAAATCATATTTAAATTTCAAGGCATTTGGAGAACTTTTATTTTCGAGGTATTTTTATATTGCACGGATAATCAGATAACAGATAGAAACATATTTGTTTTAATTTTATTTAATATAAATAACAAAAAGTAAAAGTGGGGTACAGAAGGTTGTGCCTTCTAGTTTCATGCATCTCACGATCATCAAAAGGAATCCACTAACAAGGTTGATCAAGTCTTGCTAACGAACTCATTCTGAATAACATGGAACCAGAGAAATTTCGAATAACACTATGTTACCTCTACGGGGATATGCACATCCCCAATAATAAGAATATCAAATTTCTTCTTGACAGTACGAAGAGGAAATTCAAAACCTCCAAATATAATCGATGGCATTTTTCCAATAGAGTTGATACTATGAACTTGAGGTTGTTTCTTCAGAAAGTGTACCATATGCTCATTACCATTAACATGAAAAGTGACATTGCCTTTAGTGCAATCAATAACAACCCCTGCAGTATTCAAAAAGGGTCTTCCAAGAATAATAGACATACTATCGTCCTCGGGAATATCAAGAATAACAAAGTCCGTTAAAATAGTAACGTTTGCAACAACAACAGGCACATCCTCACAAATACCGACAGGTATAGCAGTTGATTTATCAGCCATTTGCAAAGATATTTCAGTAGGTGTCAACTTATTCAAATCAAGTCTACGATATAAAGAGAGAGGCATAACACTAACACCGGCTCCAAGATCACATAAAGCAGTTTTAACACAGGTTCTTTTAATAGAGCATGGTATAGTGGGTACTCCCGGATCTCCAAATTTCTTTGGTATTCCACCCTTAAAAGTATAATTAGCAAGCATGGTGGAAATTTCAGCTTCCAATATCTTTCTTTTATTTGTAATAATATCTTTCATGTACTTAGCATAAGGATTGGTTTTGAGCATATCAGTTAATCGCATACGCAAAAAGATAGGTCTAATCATTTCAGCAAAGCGCTCAAAATCCTCATCATCCTTTTTCTTGGATGGTTTAGGAGAAAAAGGCATGGGTTTCTGAACCCAAGGCTCTCTTTCTTTACCATGTTTCCTAGCAACAAAGTCTTTCTTATCATAATGTTGATTCTTTGATTGTGGGTTATCAAGATCAACAACAGGTTCAATTTCTATATCATTATCATTACTAGGTTGGGCATCATCATGAACATTATCATTAACATTACCACTAGTTTCAGGTTCATTATCAGATTGAGTTTCAGCATCAGAAATAGAAATATCATTTGGATTCTCAGGTGTTTCAACAATAGGATCACTAGAAGCATGCCAAGTCTTATCATTTTTCTTTTTCTTCTTTTTAGAAGAACTAGGTGCATCTATATTATTTCTCTGAGAATCTTGCTCAATTCTTTTAGGATGGCCTTCAGGATACAAAGGTTCCTGAGTCATTCTACCAGTTCTAGTAGCCACTCTAACAACATTATCATTATCTTTACTATTCAATTCATTGAGAAAATCATTTTGAGCTTTAAGTACTTGTTCTACTTGAGTGGTAACCACAGAAGCATGTTTACTAATAAGTTTAAGTTCACCTTTAACATTAGCCATATAATCACCCAAGTGTTCAAGCATATTTGAATTGTTTTTCAATTGTCTACCAAAATAAGCATTAAAGTCTTCTTGCTTAGCCATAAATTTATCAAACTCATCTAAGCATGGGCTAGCAAATTTAGTAAATGGGATTTCAGCTTTATCATATCTATAGAGAGAATTTACCTTTACTACCCGTGTCGGGTTATCAAGACCATGAGTTTCTTCAATAGGTAATGGATTAAGATCATATGTTTCTTCAACATGCGGTAAATTAAGACCACGCATTTCTTCAATAGGAGGTAAATTCTTAACATCTTCAGCTTTAATACCTTTTTCTTTCATAGATTTCTTTGCCTCTTGCATATCTTCAGGACTAAGAAATAGAATACCCCTCTTCTTCGGAGTAGGTTTAGGAATAGGCTCAGGAATTGGCTCCAGAGGTGTCCAATTATTTTCATTTGTCAACATATTATTCAATAGAATTTCAGCTTCATCCGGTGTTCTTTCCCTGAAAACAGAACCAACACAACTATCCAGGTAATCTCTGGAGGCATCGGTTAGTCCATTATAAAAGATATCAAGTATTTCATTTTTCTTAAGAGGATGATCAGGCAAAGCATTAAGCAAATTGGAGAAGCTTCCCCCAAGCTTGTGGGAGACTCTCTTCTTCAATTTGCACAAAATTATATATATCCCTTAAAGCGGCTTGTTTCTTATGAGCGGGGAAATATTTAGCAGAGAAGTAATAAATCATATCCCGGGGACTACGCACACAACCAGGATCAAGAGAATTAAACCATATCTTAGCATCACCCTTTAATGAGAACGGAAATATTTTAAGGATATAAAAGTAACAAGTTCTATCATCTTTAGTAAATAGGGTAGCTATATCATTCAATTTAGTAAGATGTGCCACAACAATTTCAAATTCATAACCATGAAAAGGATCAGATTCAACCAGAGTAATTATATCAGGATCAACAGAGAATTCATAATCCTTATCAGTAACAAAGATAGGTGAAGTAGCAAAAGCAGGGTCAGGTTTCATTCTAGCATTTAAATATTGCTTACTCCATTTAGCTAATAATCTTTTGAGTTCATTTCTATTTTGGCAAGCTAAAATGGCTAAAGAAGCTTCTTGATCAAAGACGTAACCCTTAGGAATAACAAGTGATTCTTCATCATCGCTTTCATTAGTATCGTTAGATGTAATATTTTCAATTTCTCTAGCCCTAGCAAGTTGTTCATCAAGAAAATCACTAAGTGGCACAGTAGTATCAGGCATAGAGGTAGTTTCATCATAAGTATCACGCATAGCAGAAGTGGCATCATCAATAACATGCGACATATCAGAACGAATAGCAGAAGCAGGTGTAGGTGTCGCAAACTTACTCATACCAGAAGGTGAATCAAGTGCAGAGCTAGATGTCAGTTCCTTACCTCCCCTCGTAGTTGAGGGATAGATCTTGGTTTTTGGATCTCTCAAGTTCTTCATAATGATAAGCAGATATATATCCCAAGTGACTCAAAGAATAGAGCTATGCTCCCCGGCAACGGCGCCAGAAAATAGTCTTGATAACCCACAAATATAGGGGATCACAACAGTTTTCTAGGGTAGAGTATTCAACCCAAATTTATTGATTCGACACAAGGGGAGCCAAAGAATACTCTCAAGTATTAGCAGCTGAGTTGTCAATTCAACCACACCTGGAAACTTAATATCTGCAGCAAAGTATTTAGTAGCAAAGTAATATGATAGTAGTGGTAACGGTAACAAAAGGTAACGGTAGTAAAAGCAATGTTTTTGGTATTTTGTAGTGATGATAGCAATAGCAACGGAAAAGTAAATAAGCGAAGAACAATATATGGAAAGCTCATAGGCAATGGATCGATGATGGAGAATTATGCCGGATGCAGTTCATCATGTAACAGTCATAACCTAGGGTGACACAGAACTAGCTCCAGTTCATTGATATAATGTAGGCATGTACTCTGAATATAGTCATACGTGCTTATGGAAAAGAACTTGCATGACATCTTTTGTCCTACCCTCCCGTGGCAGCGGGGTCCTTACGAAAACTAAGGGATATTAAGGCCTCCTTTTAATACAGAACCAGAACAAAGGATTAACACATAGTGAATACATGAACTCCTCAAACTACGGTCATCACTGGTAAGTATCCCGATTATTGTCACTTCGGGGTTAACGGATCATAACACATAATAGGTGACTATAGACTTGCAAGATAGGATCAAGAACACTCATATATTGATGAAAACATAATAGGTTCAGATCTGAAATCATGGCACTCGGGCCATAGTGACAAGCATTAAGCATAGCAAAGTCATAGCAACATCAATCTCAGAACATAGTGGACACTAGGGATCAAACCCTAACAAAACTAACTTGATTACATGATAGATCCCATCCAACCCATCGCCGTCCAGCAAGCCTACGATGGAATTACTCACGCACGGCGGTGAGCATCATGAAATTGGTGATGGAGGATGGTTGATGATGATGATGGCGACGGATTCCCCTCTCCGGAGCCCCGAACGGACTCCAGATCAGCCCTCCCGAGAGGTTTTAGGGCTTGGCGGCGGCTCCGTATCGTAAAATGCGATGATTCCTTCTTGCTGATTTTTTTCTCCCTGAAACTCAATATATGGAGGTGGAGTTAGAGTCGGAGAGGCAACAGGGGGTCCACGAGGTAGGGGGCGTGCCCTAGGGGGGCAGGCGCGCCCCCCACCCTCGTGGAGAGACGGTGGGCCCCTGGCCTTCATCTTTGGCAGGTATTTTTCTTATTTTTTGAAAAGTGGCTCCATGAAGTTTCAGGTCATTCCGAGAACGTTTGCTCCTACACATAAATAACACCATGGTAATTCTGCTGAAAACAACGTCAGTCCGGGTTAGTTCCATTCAAATCATGCAAGTTAGAGTCCAAAACAAGGGAAAAAGTGTTTGGAAAAGTAGATACGTTGGAGATGTATCATATGTCAGAAGCCCGACTATGACTGGCTATTGTAATGCAGTGAGAAAGTTAGAGAAGAAGTTTGAAGGGTTAGAGCTCCATCACATACCCCGACTGAAAAATCAAGCGGCTGATGATTTGGCAAAGATAGGTTCCAAGAGGGAGGCTAAGGGAGTCCTGGATTAGGGGGTATCCGGACAGCCGGATTATATTCTTTGTCCGGACTGTTGGACTATGAAGATACAAGATTGAAGACTTTGTCTCGTGTCCGGATGGGACTCTACTTGGCGTGGAAGGCAAGTTAGGCAATATGGATATGTATATCTCCTCCTTTGTAACCGACCTTGTGTAACCCTAGCCCCCTCCGGTGTCTATATAAACCGGAGGGTTTTAGTCCGTAGGATAACATACAATCATACCATAGGCTAGCTTCTAGGGTTTAGCCTCTCCGATCTCATGGTAGATCAACTCTTGTAATACTCATACCATCAAGAATAAATCAAGCAGTACGTAGGGTTTTACCTCCATCAAGAGGGCCCGAACCTGGGTAAAACATCGTGTCCCCTGCCTCCTATTACCATCCGCCTTAGACGCACAGTTCAGGACCCCCTACCTGAGATCTGCCGGTTTTGACACCGACATTGGTGCTTTCATTGAGAGTTCCTTTGTGACGTCGCCGTAAGGAAGGATGCCTCGTCTCGTTGTTAAAAGCAACATTACCGCCGGGGGAGCTCTGGCTGTCGGCAAACTCTCCGGCTAGGCAGTTTCGTCATGACTGCCAGTTCAGCCGCTGCACCGACGATGACTTCTCGGGTCATCAAAAACAGCCTCCACGTCGGCTCGGAAGTCGCCGAGAAGATGGATCCAATGGAGCTCTCTTCCCTAAACGAACTCTTGAATCGCATCGCCGCCTTGGGAGTCGCTACGGACTATGATCGGATTGGGCTTAAACCCGATCAAAGGGAGATTAACTCTCCATCGGTCACCCATCACGTTGCGGTGGTGGAGGAACAATGCGGCAAATTTTCCTCTATTTTGAGGACTAATTATGTCCGGATTCCTGAGCTCTCCGAGCCGGATACCAACTTACGGGAGGACACCACCCAAGCCCTGAACCTAGAATCAGGCAGCGGGCCAAACTTATCGGGTAACACTCCGGAACCCGAACTTCCAAGATTGGAAACTCCTCGGCCCCTGGGTCTTAGATCGGGTAGGGGTTCGGACTCAAATCCACCCACCCACCCAGACATAAACAATCTTTCCCCATCAGGCAAGAGCCCCATGAAACAGTACTCATTATTGGGCCAGATTCCTCCTTGTGATGAACAAGGTTAAGGACTGTCGCGAGGAAGATGCAGTCTCACTTTTCTGCAATAATTGCATGGACAAGGGAATCCTTAACGCCTTAAGTCGCCGTGACATATCACGCTTCACTGACTTGGCGTCCATAGTACGGAAGTACTGTGCGATGGAAAACGCCTGGAAAACCGAAACAAAATTTTGGGATAATCCGGCTCCAAATACACACCCAGTCCGAAGTAAAATGGTGCACTATCGTAAGACACCCGAGCTAGTTGCAAAGGAACAAAAATCCTCTACAGGGCATGGAACCGTACTGGAGGGATGGCTTAACGGACCCTGCAAAATTCATAGTACAGCGGATACAATACCAACGCACAGCCTTAGAGCATGTTGGATACTCCGGCAGGTGGCCAAAAGTGGTGAGGATCTTCTTATCCCAAATGCCACAGAACACCATCCCGTGGATAACAATACGGTGTTAACAGTCTTTGAGACATTTGCGTCAAATAATAGGCGCAAGCGAACACTCCGCAGCATGGCCGAAATCTGCCACATAGCAGCAATAAATCCATGGAGTGACACGGCTATTACCTTCAATGCCAGTGATGAACCTAAATTCCGAACAGCCCAAGCACCAGCCGCACTGATCCTCAGTCTAATTGTGGATGGCTTTCGACTCGCCAAAGTACTCATGGACGGCGGCAGCGGATTAAACCTCATCTATGAGGAAACTCTTCAAAAAATGGAAATAGACTGGAACCGCATTGATCAAAGTAGCACAACCTTCAAAGGAATCATACCCAGTCGGGAGGCACGATGCGCTGGGAAAATCACACTAGATGTGGTATTCGGCACGCCAGAGAATTATAGGTCCGAAGAAATTACATTCCAAGTGGCCCCGTTCAGCAGTGGATACCACGCCCTTTTAGGACGTGAGGCATTCACGATCTTCCAAGCTGTACCCCATTATGGGTACATGAAGCTCAAAATGCCCGGTGTCGGTGTCAAAACCGGAGGATCTCGGGTAGGGGGTCCCGAACTGTGCGTCTAGGCCGGATGGTAACAGGAGGCAGGGAACACGATGTTTTACCCAGGTTCGGGCCCTCTTGATGGAGGTAAAACCCTACGTCCTGCTTGATTAATATTGATGATATGGGTAGTACAAGAGTAGATCTACCACGAGATCAAGGAGGCTAAACCCTAGAAGCTAGCCTACGGTATGATTGTTGTATATGGAGTTGATTGCCTATGGACTACAACCCTCCGGTTTATATAGACACCGGATAGGGTTAGGGTTACACAGAGTCGGTTACAATGGTAGGAGATCTTGAATATCCGCATCGCCAAGCTTGCCTTCCACGCCAAGGAAAGTCCCATCCGGACATGGGAAGAAGTCTTCAATCTTGTGTCTTCATAGTCCTGGAGTCCGGCTGAAGGTATAGTCCGGCTACCCGAACACCCCCTAATCCAGGACTCCCTCAGTAGCCCCTGAACCAGGCTTCAATGACGATGAGTCCGGCGCGCAGATTGTCTTCGGCATTGCAAGGCGGGTTCCTCCTCCAAGTCCTTCATAGAAGATTGTAAACGCCAAGAGTAGTGTCCGGCTCTGCAAAATAAGTTTCCACATATTGCCACAGAGAGAATAATATTAACACAAATCAAATCTGCTGACGTATTCCGCAGTGCGTCATCGCACCACGGCCTAGTCCTTTACTCAAATCGTTTTTACTTTTCCACCTCAGCACGTTTTGCGAGGCGGTTTCCTTGGCACGTCTTGTCAAAGCAGAGATCGTGTACCCCTTTTATGGGATTCTCATCAATACGGACATGGGTAACCCAACCGCACCATTTATCACGGTGCTTGGGAGGCAAGCGAGTTTTACTAGGCTGGTGGGGACGCACAACCGCATCCGCCCATATAAGGGGATAAGGATCCACCTTTTTATCTACACCTTCTTCCTCCTTTGCCTATCCATCTCCTGTGCGCTCGAGCTCCAGCGCCCAAGCCCGCACTTCCCGCCTCAACCTTCTCCAGCAATGTCCGGAGTGGGAGGAAAGTGGATGGTCTCCTCCGCTACGGAGGGCCAAGTCAAGAAGCTAAGGATGGCCGGATACCTGTCTAAGGACATCGCGCACCGGCTTCCCGAAAAGGGGCAGCTTCTCCCCACCCCGAGGCCCCATGGGAGGGTAGTATTTCTTCCCCACTTCCTCCGTGGACTGGGTTTTCCACTCCACCCATTTGTCCGGGGGCTCATGTTCTACTACGGCCTGGATTTCCACGATCTGGCCCTGAACTTCATCCTCAACATCTAGGCGTTTATCGTCGTGTGCGAGGCTTTCCTCCGCGTCCGCCCTCATTTTGGCCTCTGGCTCAAGACCTTCAACGTCAAGCCCAAGGTGGTGCGCGGCAGCCAGGCGGAGTGCAGAGGCGCCATGGCGGGCAAGAGGGCCAACGTCCTATGGTTCGAGGGATCTTTTGTGGAGACCCTAAAGGGGTGGCAATCCCGGTGGTTTTACATCACCGAGCCACGCGATCCGAACTGGATCGCAGCCCCCGAGTTCCGATCCGGACCCCCCACGCGGCTTATGTCCTGGAAAGAGACGGGCCTGTCATGGGGTGATGAAAAAGAGGTGGCCGGATTGCAAACATGCATCCAGTCCCTAGTGAACAAGCCAATCCGGCTTGTTAATGTAATCCAGGTTATGCTCGTCTGCCGGATCCTCCCGTGCCAACAACGGGATTTTAATCTGTGGGAGTTCGACCCGGCGCAGCACCAAACCCTTAGCAGGCTCTTCGACACGACGTACGAAGATGCCTGGAAGGTGCTATTCAAGGGCGCCGAGGCTCCCGCATCCGCTTACGAGGACCGCGGATATAGCTCGCAGCGTCACGCTAGCGAGGTAAGCTATCTTCACTTTTTACAGGATGTTAACCTTTTTTCATAGTTTGACTCTATGCGGGGTCTAAACTCCCTTACCTTTGACAGGCTTGGCGGGCGATATCCGGACCGATTAACTGTCCGGCTCCGCTGCTCGAAGACGCAGCCCCAGCTCTACTAGTGAAGCTGCTGGTTCCGGCGCCTTATGTGGTGCCGGAGAAGAAGGCCAAGAAAAAGAAGGCCACGGGGACTCGAAAGAGTACCCGTAATTGTGACACTCCAAAATTTTTATTTGGTTTTCAGCAAAAACTTTGTGGTTTTTGAAAGAGGCCATTTAAATTTTTACCAGAAAACCTTCCTCTTAAAAACTTCCTTTTCTTTGGCAAGGTTTTTATTTTTATTCAAGCTATGGTGTTTGATCTTTTGAAACTTCTTCTCTGTTGGTTCCCTCTCAAATTTATTTTGGGAGTTTAATCTTTTTCTTTTAAAAAGAAACTCTATGAAAAACTTGGGATTTTCATATCTTGAAAACCACCCATGACTTTGTATTTTGCCCATGTGGTAAAACCCCTCCAAAACCTCCCCTCCTCCTTGTAATCAACCTAAGTTCTCTGTCCCAACTAATCCAAGGAAGTTTTGGATTTTATTCTAATTATTTTTCCCCTCAAATCAATTCTGCAAATTATTTGGAGCCTGAGAGTTTTTCAAACCAAGTACCCTTTTGCATTTAAATTTTGACCTCAAACCAACTCTCCTGGATAGTCCTTTGTACCCACAACCCAGAACCATCTTGATCTACTCCTCCTCTTTTCAAAATTTTCAAAATTCAGTCTCTGCAAGTTTGGACCAGATTTGCCAAATTTGGTGAAATTCATACCTACACTTCTCCAAAAATTTCACCAAAAATCAGGCAGCCTACTGGAGCAATGAGAAGCCACTCCACCAAAAATCAACTCAAGGAAAAATCCCCAGAGGCCAAAAACATTCTGTCGAACACCTGAGCTGCACTGTTCCTTTGCAAATTCAAAAAATTCAGACTTCAGTGTCGTTTTTCGTCCGTCAGCTTCACTCACGCGTTGACAGTGCGCTTGGCGCGTTGCACGCGGCTTCTTCTCCCTGGCCAGCACCCCCGCACGCGCGCTTGGCGTCTTCCCAGCATCGGTGGCGCCCTTGGCCGCCCGCGCCGGTGTGTCTTGCGGCGGCCGAAACCCCGTGGCAGCCGACAGGGGACGGAACAGCGGCTCAACGCCGTTCGGCGCCGCCCAACGCCCCTCTGCTCTCCGCGTGGCCTCATGCATGCCAGCGCACGCCCGTGGCACCGTCGCCGTGGCCCGAAAAGCACAGAACGTGCTCACTGCTGCCGACGGGCCCGCGCCGCCCCGTTCTGTCGAATTCGCCCATAGCACCAAATCCCAGCTCGATTATCACCTAAACGGAACCGTGGACCTCCACGATGACGCCCAACGTCCTAATTACCCCCGACCAAGCCCTGCGCCGCCGTAACCTTCACCGGAGACCCCCGTTCACGGCCACCGCCTCGGGCCGCCTATAAAAAGGGCCCGCGAGCTCACTCTCGAGCACGCACCACCTCTACACCTCACCAAAGCTCTGCCAAGCCACCCGGAGGACCTCGAGGAGGTCTCCTCCCCCAACTCCGGCCGCCCCGATCCGCCTCGGCCTCCACCACGATTCACTCCGGTGAGGCCGTCTCCGGCGCCCAAACCCCGTCAGTTACTCCCTCTAGCACCCAGTAAGCTAACGCCAGCATCAATTTGTCCTTCACAGCTCTCTCCGACGAGTCCCTCGACCACCCGAGCCGCCGTCCGCCAGAGCAAAGCTCGCCGTCGACGTGGTACTCGCCGGCGACCACCACCACCACCAACCGACGCGGGAAGGTGTCCTGAACACGGAGGTACCCTCCGATCCCCCTGCCTCGCCGTGGATCGCCGCCGGCGACCA
Organism: Triticum dicoccoides; assembly: GCF_002162155.2. Classification (NCBI taxonomy): domain Eukaryota; kingdom Viridiplantae; phylum Streptophyta; class Magnoliopsida; order Poales; family Poaceae; genus Triticum; species Triticum dicoccoides. The sequence goes on from NC_041380.1 coordinate 130,368,119, forward strand.
CCGCGTCTCTCGGGCACCGGCGAAATCTGCCGCCCCGTTCGTATATTCAAACCTGACAGGCGGGACCCGCTGTCAGCCTCTCTGTCCTTTCTAAACGAAGCGTTTTCTGAAAACGCCTTCTGCCAAATGCGCTTTCCCTTTGGGCTGGCGTAGTTTCTGTCGAAGCATTTTCTGTTTTTATAAGCTAGCCCCTGGGAACTTTCTGTTTCATTACAGATGAGTCCCTGGGCAAAAACCTTTATAACTTTTAAACAGAAAGGTATTTTTGATTGATTCTTTTTCTGTTCTCTTAAAAATTTTGTCAAGTTTTTTATCAGATTTATTTGAAAAATATTTGGAATACTTTTTGTGCACCCCTTGGTATTTACGATAGCGCATATATTTTCTTTATACCGTAGATACCGAAGGAGGTGACGGAGCCGCAAACTTCACCGAGCTAGGCTCCGACTACTCTGAACCAGGCAAGCATGTTTGAACTTTTGATATGATGATTGTTTTGGCATGTTTGCATTAAGTAGTTTATGGCATGTTGATGAACATACCGATGAATGTCCTGTTACCTGAGACGATGAGGCAAGTGAGTTCCATGAGTGGATGGATGTGAGTATGCATGGCCATGTGTTGGCATGAGGATGGGTAAGATGGCAGTGTTGTAGCATGCCAGGCTTATGCCAGACTATGTGACTTTAATGTCAACTCGTATCATTCCAGTTCCTTCCATTCTTCCTTCCTTGTACTACCACAGGTTTTCCGTAAGGAATATGGCTTAGTAAGTTGTAAACCGCTTTCCTGGTACACACCAAAAAGGAGAGGCCGTGATGATGGTTCCATGGCCCTGGATTAAAGCCAGTCATCCGGTCAGGGGGCATGGGTGTTTTCGGTTGGGACCGAGAGGGGGGCACCCCTTAGGGCGCGCGTATATAAATTTGATCCCATGCTATTCGAGATTGTGATCTCCCCGTCTCAAAAGTTTTTCTTGGATGATGTCTAGGGTGATTCCTAGCATCGAGAGGTATAATGGGTGTGTAATGGTTAGCTGTGTTTTCTCCCGAAAAAACCATAAACGGAACTAGTCCTTCGGGACTACGGAAATCCGTTGGCTGTGGGAAAAATTTTGTACAAACTCTGCAGAGTCATATATTCCTCCAAATCATCTATTCCATGTCTAAGATCGATATTATCTTATCCTGATCAAATGTCAGTTTTGATAACAGAGACTCGGGTGAATCGCATGAGTGCTAAGTCCGGTTAAATGATTATTCCTGTGAATGGACTAACCCATTTATTCTCATAAATTGAATGTTTATTATGAGTATTATTTACTTGTGAATAAAAGCCCTTTCTGCGATGTCGCTCAGACGTCCGACTGTGGCATTATTGTATTCTACTTTTTTTTCAAGCCCTTTATGTGGTGTCGCTAAGATGCCCGACTGTGGTATTTCTTTTAAAGCCCTTTTTGTGATGTCGCCCGACGTCCGACTATGGCATTTCTTTTAAGCCCTTTATGTGGTGTCACTAAGACGCTCGACTGTGGTGTTTCTTTTAAAGCCCTTTCTGTGATGTCGCCCCGACGTCCGACTGTGGCATTCCTTTTAAAGCCCTTTATGTGGTGTCGCTAAGACGCCCGACTGTGGCATCATTTCCTTATATTTAATTGTTCACCTTTCGAGGCGTCGCTTCAGACACCCGATCGGTCTTCATTTATGTTTTGTGGGATTCCAGGCGGACTACCACTATTTCCCTTTTACTTACCTCGTTATGCAAATTTTTGAATGTACATTGGTGAATTAATCATGACGCATTCATGCATGCATTTGTTATATCTTACGTCCGAACTGTCTTGCGAGTACTTTCAAAGTACTCACTGGCTTGTTGATTTGGCCAGATGCTGACGAAGGCGATCTCATGGATGAAGAGTTCGATAGCGAGTCCGACGCCTAGAGGAATCCCAGTCAGTCTCGTGCGACCCTGGATTTGGTCACTGTATTATATCCGCTTCCGCAACCCGAATAAATTTATAGAGCCTCACCTCGACGCTCGATGAGATGCCAGTTTGAGAGTCGTGTTATCACATTTCCCCCTGTGTTATTCCACCATCACTTTATCCTCGAGTCAGTAGTATGCCACCACACCATTGTGTTATATCCGCCATTATGTATAATTATTGGCACGCTTGTAATAATTTGTTGAGCAACCCTAGCTCAACCCTGTAATATATCCTATGCTACTGGCTTATTGTATCAAGAATTTGTCTACCAGTGAGGAGGATTTCTCTCATACTGGACTCAAAAGATTGGTTTCTCAATAAATATTTTTATTGGAAAACCGGTCGTGACAAGCTTGGTACCAGAGCCAGGCTGACTGTAGGAAGCCACTAGGTGCGATCGCTAATTGGTTATTAGCATGATTGAGCCTTTCCATATTTTCTTGATTGTAGTCATTTTCTGTCAGTCCGCATAAATTTATGATCTGACCATGCAGAATTTTTGCCTACTTTTGTAGATGGCCGACAACAGCTGCGAGTCTCAGACCTTCGCCAACGTGCCCGATGGGTTCGTCAAGCTTCTTTCCTTCATCGTTCAGGTCGCAATGGGGCCATCTGTGCGCCCAGTCTTCACACTCTGCCAGCACCGAGTCAACGATAGTCTGACCATGCACCAGGCCGCGGTGCAGTTCAAGGGAGGGCGTGGTGAGTTACGCCGCTTCCGGTTCTTGGGAAGAGCCATGCCTACGGAGAGGCATGCTATGCAGATGGCAGCCCGCGAGGCGATAGCTCGTCTCAGGGATGTCCTCCCCGTGATGAAGACTCGTTGTTACCGTTATCTTCCGTGCCATGTGGCTTACACCTGTCACTACGCATACTCCTGCCCCAGAGGAGAACGAGACGAGGCTTTTGAGATGCTCATTGAGTATCTCCGGGCCCTGGAGGCAGCCTTCGACAACCTGGCGGACGACTTCGTGGCTGCCCGCCTGGACTCAGTTCATGGCTGTGCTGCCAACAGGAGGGAGCTCCTACCCACCGCACCGCCACTGACTTTGGTCTCGTCCTCAGCATCTTATACGCCTACTCGTCGCCTACCTTCTAGAATTCAACCAAGTCATTGCACCCACTCCAGCGCGCACTGCACCACCCTTCGCGCCCACTCCTGTTCGTGTTGTTCTGCCCCTGGCAACCGCTCCGTCCACTCTGCGCAACACTACACGTATGGAGCCTATTAGCGAGGAGGAAGTCGAGTCCCCAACCTCGCTACGCCTCGCCCTCGGCAGGGCAAAGGAGGTCGTCAACATCTCCGCCTGAGCACGCTTAGCCGCCATGAAATGTACCGCCTTGTATAATATGTTTATATGTGCATAGGTTGTGAGAAGTAGCCTGTTTGCGCATCATGTAGGATCTGGAGAAGTGCACTAGCCTAAATAACATGTCAGGATTATGTACGCATATCCTGAGTGATGTATTGTATAATTATCGCCCGCGTGTAAGATATGTAATGAGCAGTCCTTCTCCGTGCGCAATTCGATTTGTTTTCTTAAGTGATCTTGGTCATTTAAATTATTTGCCATCCTTGTGCAATTTTGGATTTGTTTTTGCGACCATCTTCGCTTTTCTTATGAGTTTTACAAAATATATCCCCAGAGTGAAAAAAATGTCTCGTCCTTGGACTCGCTCCATGCCTACTCCGTCGGAGGAAGATTATGACACTCAACCAGGCAACAATTTCACACAAGGACAGTCGAGTCAACAGAACAATGAAACGGCACTTTCCCAAATGTGCCGCCTTTATGAACAGAGTCAGCAACAACATCGTGAAATGATGAACCAAGTCATCAACATGGGAAATCACCATGGACAGTATCAGCAGCATTCCAAGTTATCTGAGCTACAGAAGACACGTCCTCAAATATTTTCTCATACTGACAAGCCTCTTGAAGCTGAGGATTGGCTTCGAGATATGGAGAGAAAATTAATTATTGCAAAATGTTCAGATCTCGAGAAAGTACTATATGCTCCGCACTATTTCACAGGAGCAGCTGCATCATGGTGGGAGAATTTTCTGCACATGCACCCCAACGAAAATGATATAACCTGGGAAGATTTCAAGGAAGGTTTCCGTGGTGCACACATTCCCAAGAGTATTATGAAAATCAAGAAAAGAGAGTTCGATGACCTCCAACAAAGGAACATGACAGTGTCAGAATACAACGGTCAATTCACTCTATTGTCCCGCTATGCCAATGAAGAACGTATGACTGAAAGCAAGAAGATGGAGAAATTCCTTGACGATCTGGCGCCCGCGCTTAAATGCCAACTGGTCGTGCACACTTTTCCTGATTTTAAAACACTGGTGGACAAAGCCATTACTCTGGAAAATGAGAGACGCAGTCTGGAAGATATCCGCAAGCGAAAAAGGGACCAGACTAATCATGCTCGCAATCACCGAAGCAGGACAGATTTTCAAAAGGGTGGGACACACAAATCCTCATCCAATGTCTCACGCCCAATCAAGAATTTTCATGCAAGGGACAAGGAATTCACCTATCGCCCCGGCGTTACTTGTTATGCTTGTGGAGAAGAAGGGCACTATGCCAAACAGTGCCCCAAGCCAAGGAACTCAACCCCAAAGCCGAACAACGCCGGCAACAATTCCGCGCCCAAGCGAAACAATTTCAATCCCAACAATAACCACAGGAAGGGTCATTTGAACCACGTAACCAAAGAGGAGGCACAAAATGCTCCGGATATCGTACTCGGTACGTTTCCTGTCAACACAATACCTACAATGGTTTTGTTTGATTCTGGAGCTTCTCACTCTTTCATTTCGAAAAGTTTTGCTTTGCAAAATAATTTTTCGATGCTTCCTTTGGAGAAATCCATGATCATCAAGTCCCCTGGGATTCAGCAAGTTACTCAGAATTACTGTCAAAATGTGGTCATTGAGTTCGAAGGATTGGAGTTTCACGCAAATCTTATTGTGTTGGAAAATAAAGGACTGGATGTCATCCTAGGGATGGATTGGCTAACCACCAACAAGGGGTTTATCGACTGTTTCAACATGACCGTAATTCTCACACACCACCAAGGGAAGACAATAAGAGTATCAGCCAAGGAAGGAAAAATACCCCGGCAACCGAGATTAAATAAGGTGGACGTTTCTGAGCTAAACAAGGTTCCAGTAGTGTGTGAATTTCCAGATGTATTCCCTGAAGAGCTACCAGGCATGCCACCAGACTGAGAGATAGAATTTAGCATTGAGCTCGCACCAGGAACCACCCCCATATACAAGAAACCGTACCGAATGGCACCATCCGAATTAGTTGAGTTGAAGAAACAAATAAAGGAATTGCTAGACAAAGGATACATTCGAGCCAGCTCCTCACCTTGGGGATCACCAATTTTATTTGCCAAAAAGAAGGATGGAACGCTGAGATTGTGTATTGACTATCGAGCACTTAACATGGTCACAGTCAAAAACAAATACCCGATGCCAAGGATAAACGATTTGTTTGATCAACTCGCTCAGGCCAAGGTATTCTCAAAAATTGACTTAAGGTCAGGATACCATCGATTGAAGGTACAAACGGAAGATATCCCCAAAACAGCCTTCACCTCCAGATATGGACTGTACGAGTTCACAGTGATGCCATTTGGATTAACTAACGCCCCAGCATATTTTCTTCACCTCATGAACAAAGTATTTATGAAGTTTATGGACAAGTTCGTCGTGGTATTCATCGACGATATTCTGGTATACTCCAAGACACCAGAAGAGCACGCAGAACATCTCAGGATTGTGCTAGGAGAGCTCAGAAAACACCAATTGTATGCCAAGTTCAGCAAGTGCGAATTTTGGCTAAGACAAGTAGGCTTTCTAGGCCACGTACTGACCCAAGACGGTATCGCAGTGGACCCAGAGAAAGTCAAGGCCGTACTTGGCTGGAAGTCACCAGCCAGCGTAACAGACATACGGAGTTTCTTGGGAATGGCAGGATATTACCGCAGATTTATTGAAGGATTTTCCACCATAGCCAAGCCTATGACGCAGTTACTCAAGAAAGATAAGAAGTTTGAATGGACAGAAGCCTGCGAGAAAAGTTTCCAAGAACTAAAACGGAAGTTAACAACAGCACCGGTATTAATTGTACCCGACATACACAAGAATTTTGAAGTATATTGTGACGCGTCCAGAAAGGGTCTCGGATGCGTGTTGATGCAGGAAGGCAAGGTTGTCGCCTACGCTTCAAGGCAACTTCGCAAGCATGAGGAAAATTATCCCACTCATGACTTAGAAATGGCAGCAGTTATTCATGCACTCAAGGAATGGAGGCATTTCTTACTTGGGAATCGATGTGAAATATATACAGATCACAAAAGTCTCAAATATATTTTCACACAGCCAGAACTAAACTTACGGCAACGACGCTGGTTGGAGTTGGTAAAGGATTATGATGTTGGTATCCATTACCATCCAGGGAAAGCAAATGTAGTGGCCGATGCCCTTAGTCGGAACCCCAGCTCCGACGAAAACAATCTGCACAGCTTGAGGCCCGAATTCCAACAAGAATTTGCCAAGCTCAACTTGATAATGGTAGCAGAAGGCACCATATCAAACTTGGAAATACAACCCGACCTTGTGGGGAAAATTAAAGGAGCTCAGCCTGGTCACACCAGCATCGAAGGCATCAAAAGAAAGTTGAGTATGGGCAAGGCCTCGGAATTCGTCATAGACAATGAAAGAATATTATGGTACGGAGAAAGGCTCTGCGTGCCAAACATAGAAGACCTTAAACAGCAAATTTTAGCTGAAGCCCACACCGCCCCGTACTCGATCCACCCTGGAGGAACCAAAATGTATAAAGATATTCAGGAAAGATTTTGGTGGCACGGTATGAAGAGGGACATAGCCACCTTCATTGCATGTTGCGACTCATGTCAACGCATAAAAGCTGAGCATCAGAGACCAGCCGGACTACTGCAACCGAACAAAATACCTGAGTGGAAATGGGATGAAATAGGGATGGATTTCATTGTCGGACTACCTCGGTCACGACACGGGAATGATGCCATATGGGTCATCACTGACAGGTTAACCAAAGTGGCACACTTTATTCCAATAAAGACGACCCAAACCACTCAGAGGCTTGCCAGGATTTATCTTTCCCGCATAGTTTGTCTGCACGGTGTCCCGAAGACTATAATATCCGACAGAGGCACTCAGTTCGTCTCAAGATTTTGGGAGCATTTACAATAGGCTCTGGGAACCCAACTAGCCTTCAGTACCGCATACCACCCACAGACTGATGGACAGACTGAACGCGTAAACCAAATTTTAGAAGACATGCTGAGAGCATGTGTCCTCACCTATGGAACCAGTTGGGAAGAAAGCCTGCCATATGCAGAGTTCGCATACAACAACAGTTACCAGACCAGCCTGCAAATGGCTCCTTTTGAAGCCCTATACGGACGGAGATGTCGTACCCCGCTAAATTGGTCAGAGACCGGAGACAGCCGTATCTTCGGCCCAGACATGCTCAAAGAAGCCGAGGAAAAAGTCAAGCTAATCAGGGACCGACTCAAGACCGCTCAAAGCCGACAGAAGAGTTATTACGATCAGAAACATCGTGGGGTAAATTTTGAACCCGGTGAATTCGTGTACCTACGAGTATCACCTATGAGGGGACTGCAACGGTTTAAGATTAAAGGAAAGTTAGCACCAAGATTCATTGGACCATTCTGCATAGTGGCACGAAGAGGCACTGTAGCCTACCAGCTAGACTTACCCGAAGACTTGTCCGACATTCACGACGTGTTCCACGTCTCTCAATTAAGGAAGTGCGTAAGCAAACCAGAGAAGCAAGTATCCCATGAGAACATTGACGTACAGCCAGACCTCACTTATCGGGAACGCCCAGTAAAAATATTAGAGGAGTCTGAAAGGAGGACCCGACAGAAGACCATCAAGTTTTTCAGAGTTCAGTGGAGCAACCACACCGAAAGCGAAGCAACTTGGGAAAGAGAGGATTTTCTTCGGACAGAGCATCCACACTTATTTGAGGAACAGTTGAAATCTCGGGGACGAGATTTTTCCTAAGGGGGTAGGTGTTGTGACACTCCAAAATTTTTATTTGGTTTTCAGCAAAAACTTTGTGGTTTTTGAAAAGAGGCCATTTAAATTTTTTCCAGAAAACCTTCCTCTTAAAAACTTCCTTTTTTTGGCAAGATTTTTATTTTTATTCAAGCTATGGTGTTTGATCTTTTGAAACTTCTTCTCTGTTGGTTCCCTCTCAAATTTATTTTGGGAGTTTAATCTTTTTCTTTTAAAAAGAAACTCTATGAAAAACTTGGGATTTTCATATCTTGAAAACCACCCATGACTTTGTATTTTGCCCATGTGGTAAAACCCCTCCAAAACCTCCCCTCCTCCTTGTAATCAACCTAAGTTCTCTGTCCCAACTAATCCAAGGAAGTTTTGGATTTTATTCTAATTATTTTTCCCCTCAAATCAATTCTGCAAATTATTTGGAGCCTGAGAGTTTTTCAAACCAAGTACCCTTTTGCATTTAAATTTTGACCTCAAACCAACTCTCCTGGATAGTCCTTTGTACCCACAACCCAGAACCATCTTGATCTACTCCTCCTCTTTTCAAAATTTTCAAAATTCAGTCTCTGCAAGTTTGGACCAGATTTGCCAAATTTGGTGAAATTCATACCTACACTTCTCCAAAAATTTCACCAAAAATCAGGCAGCCTACTGGAGCAATGAGAAGCCACTCCACCAAAAATCAACTCAAGGAAAAATCCCCAGAGGCCAAAAACATTCTGTCGAACACCTGAGCTGCACTGTTCCTTTGCAAATTCAAAAAATTCAGACTTCAGTGTCGTTTTTCGTCCGTCAGCTTCACTCACGCATTGACAGTGCGCTTGGCGCGTTGCACGCGACTTCTTCTCCCTGGCCAGCACCCCCGCACGCGCGCTTGGCGTCTTCCCAGCGTCGGTGGCGCCCTTGGCCGCCCGCGCCGGCGTGTCTTGCGGCGGCCGAACCCCCGTGGCAGCCGACAGGGGACGGAACAGCGGCTCAACGCCGTTCGGCGCCGCCCAACGCCCCTCTGCTCTCCGCGTGGCCTCATGCATGCCAGCGCACGCCCGTGGCACCGTCGCCGTGGCCCGGAAAGCACAGAACGTGCTCACTGCCGCCGACGGGCCCGCGCCGCCCCGTTCTATCGAATTCGCCCATAGCACCAAATCCCAGCTCGATTATCACCTAAACGGAACCGTGGACCTCCACGATGACGCCCAACGTCCTAATTACCCCCGACCAAGCCCTGCGCCGCCGTAACCTTCACCGGAGACCCCCGTTCACGGCCACCGCCTCGGGCCGCCTATAAAAAGGGCCCGCGAGCTCACTCTCGAGCACGCACCACCTCTACACCTCACCAAAGCTCTGCCAAGCCACCCGGAGGACCTCGAGGAGGTCTCCTCCCCCAACTCCGGCCGCCCCGATCCGCCTCGGCCTCCACCACGATTCACTCCGGTGAGGCCGTCTCCGGCGCCCAAACCCCGTCAGTTACTCCCTCTAGCACCCAGTAAGCTAACGCCAGCATCAATTTGTCCTTCACAGCTCTCTCCGACGAGTCCCTCGACCACTCGAGCCGCCGTCCGCCGGAGCAAAGCTCGCCGTCGACGTGGTACTCGCTGGCGACCACCACCACCACCAACCGACGTGGGAAGGTGCCCTGAACACGGAGGTACCCTCCGATCCCCCTGCCTCGCCGTGGATCGCCGCCGGCGACCACCGCGTCTCTCGGGCACCGGCGAAATCTGCCACCCCGTTCGTATATTCAAACCTGACAGGCGGGACCCACTGTCAGCCTCTCTGTCCTTTCTAAACGAAGCGTTTTCTGAAAACGCCTTCTGCCAAATGCGCTTTCCCTTTGGGCTGGCGTAGTTTCTGCCGAAGCGTTTTCTGTTTTTATAAGCTAGCCCCTGGGAACTTTCTGTTTCATTACAGATGAGTCCCTGGGCAAAAACCTTTATAACTTTTAAACAAAAAGGTATTTTTGATTGATTCTTTTTCTGTTCTCTTTAAAATTTTTCTAGTTTTTTATCAGATTTATTTGAAAAATATTTGGAATACTTTTTGTGCACCCCTTGGTATTTACGATAGCGCATATATTTTCTTTATACCGTAGATACCGAAGGAGGTGGCGGAGCCGCGAACTTCACCGAGCTAGGCTCCGACTACTCTGAACCAGGCAAGCATGTTTGAACTTTTGATATGATGATTGTTTTGGCATGTTTGCATTAAGTAGTTTATGGCATGTTGATGAACATACCGATGAATGTCCTGTTACCTGAGACGATGAGGCAAGTGAGTTCCATGAGTGGATGGATGTGAGTATGCATGGCCATGTGTTGGCATGAGGATGGGTAAGATGGCAGTGTTGTAGCATGCCAGGCTTATGCCAGACTATGTGACTTCAATGTCAACTCGTATCATTCCAGTTCCTTCCATTCTTCCTTCCTTGTACTACCACAGGTTTTCCGTAAGGAATATGGCTTAGTAAGTTGTAAACCGCTTTCCTGGTACACACCAAAAAGGAGAGGCCGTGATGATGGTTCCATGGCCCTGGATTAAAGCCAGTCATCCGGTCAGGGGGCATGGGTGTTTCCGATTGGGACCGAGAGGGGGGCACCCCTTAGGGCGCGCGTATATAAATTTGATCCCATGCTATTCGAGATTGTGATCTCCCCGTCTCAAAAGTTTTTCTTGGACGATGTCTAGGGTGATTCCTAGCATCGAGAGGTAGAATGGGTGTGTACTGGTTAGCTGTGTTTTCTCCCGAAAAAACCGTAAACGGACTAGTCCTTCGGGACTACGGAAATCCGTTGGCTGTGGGAAAAATTTTGTACAAACTCTGCAGAGTCATATATTCCTCCAAATCATTTATTCCATGTCTAAGATCGATATTATCTTATCCTGATCAAATGTCAGTTTTGATGACAGAGACTCCGGTGAATCGCATGAGTGCTAAGTCCGGTTAAATGATTATTCTTGTGAATGGACTAACCCATTTATTCTCATAAATTGAATGTTTATTATGAGTATTATTTACTTGTGAATAAAATCCCTTTCTGCGATGTCGCTCAGACGTCCGACTGTGGCATTATTGTATTTTACTTTTTTTTCAAGCCCTTTATGTGGTGTCGCTAAGACGCCCGACTGTGGTATTTCTTTTAAAGCCCTTTTTGTGATGTCGCCCCGACGTCCGACTGTGGCATTTCTTTTAAGCCCTTTATGTGGTGTCGCTAAGACGCCCGACTGTGGTGTTTCTTTTAAAGCCCTTTCTGTGATGTCGCCCCGACGTCCGACTGTAGCATTCCTTTTAAAGCCCTTTATGTGGTGTCGCTAAGACGCCCGACTGTGGCATCATTTCCTTATATTTAATTGTTCACCTTTCGAGGCGTCGCTTCAGACACCCGATCGGTCTTCATTTATGTTTTGTGGGATTCCAGGCGGATTACCGCCGTTTCCCTTTTACTTACCTCGTTATGCAAATTTTTGAATGTACATTGGTGAATTAATCATGACGCATTCATGCATGCATTTGTTATATCTTACGTCCGAACTGTCTTGCGAGTACTTTCAAAGTACTCACTGGCTTGTTGATTTGGCCAGATGCTGACGAAGGCGATCTCATGGATGAAGAGTTCGATAGCGAGTCCGACGCCTAGAGGAATCCCAGTCAGTCTCGTGCGACCCTGGATTTGGTCACTGTATTATATCCGCTTCCGCAACCCGAATAAATTTATAGAGCCTCACCTCGACGCTCGATGAGATGCCAGTTTGAGAGTCGTGTTATCACATTTCCCCCTGTGTTATTCCACCATCACTTTATCCTCGAGTCAGTAGTATGCCACCACACCATTGTGTTATATCCGCCATTATGTATAATTATTGGCGCGCTTGTAATAATTTGTTGAGCAGCCCTAGCTCAACCCTGTAATATATCCTATGCTACTGGCTTATTGTATCAAGAATTTGTCTACCAGTGAGGAGGATTTCTCTCATACTGGACTCAAAAGATTGGTTTCTCAATAAATATTTTTATTTGAAAACCGGTCGTGACAGTAATGTGGTGGTGTCGGACTCGTCATCCGACGACGAGTCCGAGACGATCTCCTCCCATGAGAACGAGGAGGAGGAAGAAGAACAATCTCCCCCTCCAGCGGGGGGAGGAAAGAAAAGGAAGGCCGCCCCAATGGGGGAGGCCGAAGGGTCCAAGAAGAGGAAGACCCCTCCGCCGAACTACTCCCCCGACGCCGAAGAGGACGAAGAGGAGTGGCCAGATAGGGCCAAGTGTCCAGCGAAATCGTAAGTACTCGGATATCAGAGTAACTCATGACGTTGCTTTGTTGCACAGCCTTCCCTAATGTTGAACATAATTATGCAGCCCGCCCCGGGCCGAACTCCACGAGTCGTCGAGCGGATCCCTGGATTCATCGAACGTGAACTCGGTTCCGCCCACTGTCTCCCCCCGCACTGAGGATGACGCCGAAGTGGCATCGCAACGAGCTCCGGGGCAGGAGGAGGTGGTCCTGGAGGAGCCGCAAGGCGACCTCCCGGACTCCAGGAGTAAAGGGGACAAGACCCCCCAGGGCTCCAAGTCCGGCTTTGTGCCGGACACCACGCCGGAATCTTCAACAGTTCCGGACCGCGGTAGGTGAACTCCTTCCAAGAGGAGCAAGCCTTCTGAGCCGGCGGCCTCCGTCCAACCGGAGGTGCCGGACAATCTGCTGGAGGTGCTTGACGGTGCCTCTATCGACGAGGAGCATCGTACTATTATGAGTACGGTGATCCAAAAGGTTCGGTCCGCCAAGAGCGGACTGAGTGAAGCTTGCGCTAGCCTTCTAACAGGCTTCGAGGTAAGTAAAAAATATGTAAGAATATAACCGCATAGACAGTAGCCCCTGATGCTCTGTTTGGCGTTCGGAAAGAAAAGCCGAATAGAGGATCTATTAAATTTCGCAGGAGTCTAACAACAAAGAGTCAATATGCGTATGCAGGCTTCGCTGCTAGCCACCGCCGCACTGACTGCAGAGGTGGGTGCCCTGAAACAGGGACTCAAGCGGACCGAGCAAGAGCTCGGCCTTGCCAAGTGGCAGCTCGAGGAGAAAGAAGGTAAGAAATACCTTACAGAAAAAAGTGCCTATAAAAAGACGTGATTGCAAAAAATAACAGGATTGTACTGCTTATTGTAGGGGCCACGACTGAGGTGGCGACCCTCAAGCAGGCGCTGTCCGAGGCCAAAAAGAAAGCGGCCGCGGAGCGCACCGAGCGAGAGAAACTTGAGGCCCGTGTCGGCGAGGTGCAGCAAGAGCTTCAGGCTCTCATGAAAAAACATGAGAGTCTGGAGCTTGAGTCAAAGACGCAAGCGTCCGAGCTCGCAGCGGCCCTTGAGACTGCCAAGTCTTCGAAGGCTGAAGCCCAAAAGGCCCTCCAAGAGTTGGAGGAGGTGAAAAAGATAGCAGCGGGTAAGGCATTCTTTATGCAAATCAGAAATATAAAAGTAAACTACTTGTTACTTACCCGAATCCGCAGCTCTCCAGGGGCATTCGCAGATCTTCCCCGTAGCGTATCCGACGCCGCCGCATTCTACCGAGCTGAAGAGGGCAGCTCGACGGAGAAGGTGTTCTGGTCTCAGTATGCTGAGGCCGGACACCCTGTGCCCTTAAGCGACCAGCTGAAACAGCTGGTCAAGCTCCACAAGGTGGCCGAACAGGCCATGAAGGGCTTCATAGTTCGGCTGTGGCCCGGAGAGGCCCTGCCTGGGAGCTACTTCGGGCTGGTGCGGCGGCTGGTGGAGGCCTGTCCAAGGCTCGAGGTCATCAAGCGCTCCGTCTGCATCGAAGGTGCCCGTAGGGCCCTTGCCCGTGCAAAGGTGCACTGGGGTAAGCTGGACGGTGAGAAGCTTGTTAGGGACGGGCCGCCACCGGGGAAGGAGCATCGCAAGCCCGAGAACTACTATAAGGATGTTCTTGCGGGTGCCCGCCTTGTGGCGGATGAGTGTACCAAGGATGTAATTTTTGAATGAACTCGCTCGTGTTTATCCTGTGTGCTGAAAACTTGTTCATATGCGCTAAGCAATGCTTATTGAATTTAAAATATTACTTTCAATGCGGCCGTTTATCAAAAATTGAGAGATGGCCAGTCGTCGGCTTCTGCCCCCATGCCACTAGTGTTGGGGTGTTCGGGATAAACCGGAGCGCTCTTTTTCCCATAGTTGGGTCCTTCGAGGGAGGCGCTAAGCACAACAAACCAGGCAATCGGGCTATAATGCTTGAACACTCTCACTTAGCCGTAGAACTCTATAATTTTAAATTTCGGTGAAGCCCCTAGTTCAGAAGACCGAGTTCGGGGTGCTATCCACGCCTTGGCCGGACAAAGCCAGCTCCTCGCTCGAAGCGGCATAAGCCTTTAGGGACTTGAAAAACCTCTCGAATAGCGACCGGTCTCTCGCCACATCATGACAGTCAGTTTTAGCTTTCTCCACTGAGGTGCTTAACCCAGCTGAACCGGGGCACAATCGCAGTGGTTCTCCTAGTGCTACCTTAGCCGATAGAGCGGAACGTAAGGCACCAAAACATAGGAGCCGGGCAAACCCAACTATTGACCCAAATCATGATTTGGAGCCGATGCATATAGTGCTATAAGTTCGGGGTGCCGCACTTGTGAAAGTGTACGGACTTCTCACACCATTATGAGGGGTACTGAAGCCCCTGGCGTGCTTGCCGTACCATGGTGTACGGGTGCAATCATGTCATTAATAAACATAAATGTGAAAAGAAGATAATGCAAAAAATAGACAAGAAGCTAAGCATTGTTTATAGAGAGGCTATTTATCAAAGCCGAACGATACAAATAGTGCGGTAAGCAAAAGATATTGGACTATTTAGTATGTCCTGACCAGGGGCAGGCCATGGAATTGTATTTAAAATAGGTATACCGCTCGTAACAGAGACCACCTGGGAGTTCCATAATGCGGCATGGCTTGTCTGCCTCCCTGGAGCTTGCATCGTTTGTGCGGCAGTCGAATTGCCGAACAGGTCGTCCGAAGTTTGGAGTCCTGAAAGTAAGAAAAAATTAAAAAAGAATCCGGTAGCCCCTAGTACGTTTTAAGCCGTGTTTTGGGCATGCCGCTATTGTGCCCCTTCCCCTGTGCCCATGGTATTTCAAGGGCGTAGTTATGTACGCGAGGTACTGGTTTCGTTATGTCACGAGAGCTGGGGTTGGGGCCGCATTGCTATGCTTGCTCAGAGTGTGCCAGGCGGTCCTGCTGTGGGTTACTCCGGGCGCGCTTGGCAGTGTCTGGCTTTTTGATGGCCGGACTGGAGAATTGTCTGAGAAGGCTACTTTGTACCTCCGCTGCGAGAGCCACCGTGTGCTCCTCCGTACGGAGGGAGCGTTCGGTGTTTCCGTTGACCGTGATTACTCCTCGAGGGCCTGGCATCTTGAGCTTGAGATATGCGTAGTGCGGCACCGCATTGAACTTTGCAGATGCGGTTCGTCCGAGCAGGGCATGATAGCCGCTGCGAAACGGGACTATATCGAAGATTAATTCTTCGCTTCGGAAATTGTCCGGAGATCCGAAGACCACGTCAAGTGTTACTGAGCCTGTACAGTTGGCTTCTACACCTGGTATAACGCCTTTAAAGGTCGTTTTTGTGGGCTTAATCCTTGAGGGATCTATGCCCATTTCCCGCACTGTATCCTGATAAAGCAGGTTCAGGCTACTGCCGCCGTCCATGAGGACTCTTGTGAGATGAAATCCGTCGATGATTGGGTCGAGAACCAATGCGGCGAAGCCACCATGACGGATGCTAGTGGGATGGTCCCTTCGATCGAAAGTGATCGGGCAGGAGGACCATGGGTTGAACTTTGGGGCGACTGGCTCCATCGCGTATACGTCCCATAGCGCACGCTTCCGCTCCCGCTTGGGAATGTGGGTTGCGTATATCATGTTCACCGTCCGCACTTGTGGGGGAAAGCCCTTCTGTCCATTGTTGTTCGGCGGCTTGGGCTCCTCGTCGTCGCTGTGCAGCCCCTTGTCTCTGTTTTCGGCCCTTAACTTGCCTGCCTGCTTGAACACCCAACAATCCCTGTTAGTGTGATTGGCTAGCCTTTCGGGGGTGCCATGCATCTGGCACAAGCGATCGAGTATTCGGTCCAAACTGGATGGGCCCTGAGTATTCTTTTTGAATGGCTTTTTCCCCTGACCGGATTTATAGCCTTTGAATCCGGCATTGACTGATGTGTCTTCATTGCTGTCGCTGTTAACGCGGCGTTTTTGCTTATTCCGACGTGTCCTGCCACTTTTGTCCTTGGTATCCGAATTACCAGGGTTCTTTGATAAGTTGTTACTGCGAGCTAGCCAGCTGTCTTCTCCCGCGCAAAAGCGGGTCATGAGTGTCGTGAGGGCTGCCATGGATTTCGGCTTTTCCTGTCCCAGGTGCCGGGCAAGCCACTCGTTGCGGATGTTATGCTTGAAGGCTGCTAGGGCCTCTGCGTCCGGACAGTCGACTATCTGGTTTTTCTTTGTTAGGAACCGTGTCCAGAATTGTCTGGCCGATTCCTCTAGCTGCTGAATTATGTGGCTTAAGTCGTCGGCATCTAGCGGTCGCACGTAAGTGCCCTGGAACTTGTCAAGGAATGTGGCTTCCAGGTCCTCCCAAGAACCAATTGAGTCTGCTGGCAAGCTGTTAAGCCAATGCCGGGCCAGTCCTTTAAGTTTGAGCGGGAGGTATTTGATGGCGTGTAGATCATCGCCGCGTGCCATGTGGATGTGAAGGAGATAATCCTCGATCCATACCGCCGGATCTGTTGTGCCATCGTATGATTCGATGTTTACGGGTTTGAAACCCTCTAGGATTTTATGATCCATTACTTCATTCGTGAAGCATAGCGGGTGTGCGGCGCCTCTGTACTGGGCTATATCACAACGCAGCTCGGAAGAGTTATGTCTGTTGTGTTCGGCCCGGCCGGATTTGTTGTATTCGGAGTGAAGATCATTGTCACATGCTGTAGGGCGCCTGTGCGATCCGTAGATCGATCTTGTTTGTCTTGCCTTATCCTCCAGTATGTCTCGCAGGTCGGGCGCATTTTCCCGTGCCTTAGTTGAGCGGCGTCGGGGCATGGCTTGGGTGGAGGGCCGAGAGGCCTCTCTGTCGCGGCCACGAGGTGGCCGGTCTGCCATGTCATGCGCTGGTGATGTAGGTGCTTCCTCCTCTGATCGGGGTAGCGGCCTGCGCTTCGGGTAACTCTTGGAGGGGCGTTCGAGTTCATACTCTTCGCCCGCAAGGACTTCAGTCCATCTGTCAGCTAGCAAATCTTGGGCAGCTCTAAGTTGTTGCTGCTTTTTCTTGAGGCTGCTTGCTATGGCTAAAAGCCTGCGTTTAAAACGCTCTTGTTCGGCAGGGTTTGATGGTATGACGAATTCGTCATCATCGAGGCTTGCCTCGTCTTCGGAGGGAGGCGTATAGTTATCAACCTCGACCTCTCGGTCTGCCGCTCTCTCATGAGGGCTGGCTTCTCCATCTTCCTGTGCCGAATCTTGCTGAGGTGGGTGTTCTTCGGCGCTATCCGGGGTAGTATTATCTCCCGTGCCGGAATCACCGTTTTTGCTTTGGCGGGATTTAGAGCGGCGCCGCTGACGCCGGCGCTTTGGCTGTTTCTTGGGGGCGTCATCTCCCACTGTTCCATCGCCTTCTCCATCTTTTGGAGTATCCACCATATATATGTCATATGACGAGGTGGCCTTCCAGCGCCCTACAGGTGCTGGTTCCTGTTCGTCTCCTACATCGTCGTCCATGCCGTCGATGTCTTTGGAGCTGAATTCAAGCATGTCGGTTAGATCGTCGACAGTGGCTACAAAGTGGGTGGTGGGTGGGCTTTGAATTTCCTCATCGTCCGCATCCCACCCTCGCTGACCGTAGTCCGGCCAGGGCTCTCCTAATAAAGAGAGAGATTTAAGAGAATTCAGGATGTCGCCAAAAGGCGAATGCTGAAAGATGTCTGCGGTGGTGAACTCCATTATCGGCGCCCAATCGGATTCGATTGGCAGGGGCGCGGGGGGTTCGGAGTCCGGGGAGGAGTCCGGATCCTCGGAGTCACGGGTCGTGCAGAGTGCGGGGCTAGCGTTCGGCTCGATCACTTTCGGGATTGCAGCCCCCGAGGTGACATCCAACCGCTCATCCTCAATTGGCGCAATAGGCTCCGAGTTAGGGGTCGGAACCGATGCGTGTGCGGCCTCCAGGACACTGTCCGGGGGCAGAGCTAGATCATGCCCCTCGAGATAGTGCGGCGCGCTTGGCCGTGGCTCGAGCCCGTCGAAGATCAAGTCTTCGTGGATGTCAGCCGTGTAGTTTAAGCTTCCAAACCTGACTTGATGGCCAGGGGCGTAGCTTTCGATCTGCTCCAGGTGGCCGAGCGAATTGGCCCGCAGATCGAAGCCACCGAAGACGAAGATCTGTCCGGGGAGAAAAGTCTCACCCTGGACCGCATCGTTGTTGATGATCAAAGGAGCCATCGGGCCTAAAGGCGACGACATAGAGGAACCCTCAATGAAAGCACCAATGTCGGTGTCAAAACCGGCGGATCTCGGGTAGGGGGTCCCGAACTGTGCGTCTAGGCCGGATGGTAACAGGAGGCAGGGAACACGATGTTTTACCCAGGTCCGGGCCCTCTTGATGGAGGTAAAACCCTACGTCCTGCTTGATTAATATTGATGATATGGGTAGTACAAGAGTAGATCTACCACGAGATCAAGGAGGCTAAACCCTAGAAGCTAACCTACGGTATGATTGTTGTATATGGAGTTGATTGCCTATGGACTACAACCCTCCGGTTTATATAGACACCGGATAGGGTTAGGGTTACACAGAGTCGGTTAAAATGGTAGGAGATCTTGAATATCCGCATCGCCAAGCTTGCCTTCCACGCCAAGGAAAGTCCCATCCAGACACGGGAAGAAGTCTTCAATCTTGTGTCTTCATAGTCCTGGAGTCCGGCTGAAGGTATAGTCCGGCTACCCGAACACCCCCTAATCCAGGACTCCCTCAGCCGGGCCCAACGGAATCATCACTCTCGCCAGTGATCCGGACACAACACTCCGCGCCGAAAACAAAACAGCCGCACTGGCCCTCGAGGCATTATCCGAAGCCCTCTCGACCGAGGAATTAACCACGCTACGCTCCACAGTGGATAGGGACAACGTGATACTCGATAAGAGATCCAAGTCCACCTCTTTTAAAAAAGCGGATGAAATAGTCAAATTCCAAGTCCACCCAATGGACCCTACAAAAAAAGCCTCCATCGGGGCACAGTTAAACCCCACCATGGACGCCGCACTACGAGAGTTCCCGCGCGAGAATTGGGACATATTCGCCTGGCACCCCTCAGACATGCCAGGAATCCCACACAGGCTGGCCGAGCATAGCCTCAATATCCTAAAGGGATTCAAGCCGGTCAAGCAAGCTCTTCGGCGTTTCTCCGAACCTAAGAGATAGGCCATGGGAGAGGAACTAGCCAAGTTATTGGAGGCCAGATTCATCAGAGAAATAAAACACCCGGACTGGCTAGCAAACCTGGTGATGGTACCAAAGAAGGATAAATCCTGGCGCCTTTGTGTCGATTTCAAGGACCTCAATAAAGCTTGCCCAAAGGATCCCTTCCCCCTACCCCACATCGATCAAATTATCGATGCTACCGCAGGACACGAGTCATTGTGTTTCCTCGATGCATACTCCAGTTACCAGCAAATCAAGATGGCGGAGTCCGACCAAGCCGCAACGGCATTCATCACACCATACGGTCCCTTCTGTTTCAACACAATGCCTTTTGGGCTCAAAAACATCGGCGCAACATAGCGCATGATACAGACATGTCTGGAGAAACAAATCAGCAAACAATAGAGGCATACATAGACGATGTGGTCGTCAAAACCAAGCACGTCGACTCTTTGATAGACGACTTGAGGCTCACATTCGACAACCTCCGAACATACGACATCAAGCTTAGTCCGGAAAAATGCGTTTTCGGCGTACCAGCCGGAAAGCTGCTGGGTTTCATTGTCTCCAGTAGAGGTATTGAAGCTAATCCGGCCAAAATTTGAGCTTTGTCACAGTTGGCTACCCCAACAGACCTCAAACAAATCCAGAAGTTAACTGGATGCGTGGCAGCTCTAAGCCGCTTTATCTCCCGCTTAGGAGAAGAGGCTTTACCCCTTTATCGCCTCCTTCGGTGCACCGAACACTTTGAGTGGACGGACGCTGCCACAGCCGGATTGGAAGAAATAAAGGCCATTTTGGCAACCAACCCAATCTTGGCCGCGCCAAACATCGGCAAACCAATGCTGTTGTACATTGCGACAACTCATCAAGTTGTAAGCGCAGTGCTCGTCGTCCAACGAGAAGCCGACGGACATAAATTCCCCCTTCAAAAGCCGGTATACTATGTATCCACTGTCCTCACTCCATGAAAATCACGGTACCCACATTATCAAAAGATAGCCTATGCGGTATTCATGCCATCCCCGAAGCTGTGACACTACTTTCAAGAGTGTTCGATTACAGTAGCCTCGGAAGTGCCACTTAATGATATTATAAACAACCGCGACGCTATGGGACGGATTGCTAAATGGGCCATTGAGCTCCTCCCGTTCGACATAACATACAAACCTCGACGGGCCATTAAGTCACAAGTATTGGCCGACTTTGTCGCGGAATGGACGGAGGCCAGACTCCCTAAAGAGTGCGGCACATACTCCAATTGGATCATGCACTTCGACGGTTCTAAAATGCTGGCTGGTCTAGGGGCTGGCGTCGTCCTGACGTCCCCAACCAGAGATACTGTTCAGTATGTACTACAAATATTGTATACAGACTCCAACAACGCAGCCGAATACGAAGCTCTGTTGCATGGTCTTCGGATGGCAGTCTCCATGGACATTCAACGCCTGGAAGTGCATGGGGATTCAAACCTTGCAATATCCCAAATAAATGGAGACTTTGACGCCAAGGATCTGAAAATGGCGGCCTACCGAAACACCGTCCTAAAAAAGTCAGCTCGGTACGAGGGACTCGAATTTCACCATGTGGCTCGGGAAAACAATCAAGCGGCGGATATCCTCACCCGCATCGGTGCAAAATGCGATGCGGTCCCCCAACACATTTCTGGATAGGCTGTTCAAGCCATCCGTAGTATGGGAAGGGGACACCGGTAACAATAGTCCGGACCCGGCCAAAAGGCCCGATACCGAATACTCTGACACAATCGGAGGCTCCTCCACCGAAATAACACCTTCAGCCCACGTAATAATGCTCATTATCGCCCTGTGGACAGAACCATTCCTGGCCTACCTAACTAGGCAGGAACTTCCGGAGGACCAAAATGAGGCACGCTGCATAGTGCGGCGATCTAAGGCCTACAGGGTCCACGAGGGAGAATTGTATAAAAAAAGCACTACCGGAGTCCTTCAAAGGTGCATCTCCGAAGAGGAAGGGCGGAACCTTTTGGCAGAAATCCACGCCGAACTCGGCGGTCACCACGCCGCAGCTCGGGCTCTTGTAAGCAAGGCCTTCCGTACATGATTCTATTGGCCAACGGCCCGTGCAGATTCACAGGACTTGGTCCAATGTTGCGCCGGTTGCCAGCTCTTTGCAAATCAAAGCCACATGCCACCTACCGCCCTCCAAACAATCCCCATTACGTGGCCCTTCGTGGTCTGAGGGCTTGACATGGTTGGACCCCTTAAAGGGGGAACCCATAAGAAAAAAATACTTACTGGTCATGGTGGATAAATTCACCAAATGGATAGAGGCTAAACTTGTTAAAACAGCCGAATCCGGACCAGTGATAGACTTCATATCAGGGGTCGTACACCATTATGGCGCCCCCCACAGCATCATCACTGACAATGGCACAATCTTCATAGCCGATGAGGTAAAACTCTGGTGCAGCAAAATGGGCATCAAGCTCGATTATGCTTCAGTCTATCACCCACAAACCAACGGTCAAGTCGAGCGAGCAAACGGTCTTATAATGAGCGGCATTAAACCCAGATTAGTGCGTTCCTTAACGGAGTCTAACACGCACTGGGTAGAGCAGCTCAACTCCGTACTCTAGGGGCTGCAGACCACGCCGAATCGTAGTACCGAATATACACCCTTCTTTATGGTGTACGGCGCAGAGGCAGTCTTGCCCTGTGACATAATTCATGAATCACCTCGAGTGCGCATGTACGAAGAAAGAGAAGCCGAGCTCGATCGACAGGACAGTCTGGACACCCTGGAGGAGGAGCGCGACGTAGCCAAAGCCCGTTCCGCATTTTATCAGCAACATGCTCGCAGATACCAAAGCAGAGAAGTACGGGCCAAAACTTATAACGTTGGTGAACTAGTTCTACGCCTGCCGGATAAGAAAAAGAACAAGCTCGAGCCCAAATGGGAAGGTCCCTTCATTATTGACCAAGTTCTGATTGTTGGAGCATATCGACTGCGGGATGCATCGACTAGTCGACTCGAGCCGAACCCATGGAACGCGGCCAGGCTCCGAAGATTCTACGCCTAGCACCGGACTCTATGTTTGTCCCCTCCCTTTGTCCATTTTTTGCACATACATTATCTGTCTTGTTTTCCTTTCTTCCTTTCTTTTATTCTTTCTCTAGGCCTTCAAGGGCCAACTTGTGCCTCGCTTGAACATTATAGATGCGCTAGCCGCGCTCATCATATCTGGGGGCTTCTTTCACAGAAGCTTAATTATTTATCTGGGTCTCAGGGCCCGCACATGTGTCATGCTTCTGCATGTACCTTTTTTCGCCATTATATGCATTGATATAACTTAATTTTTGGCCAAGCTGGGTTGCCTGGCTCTTGTATTTATGCCCTACGTTCCTGTTAATTCGGCTAGGGCATAAGGGGAGCACCTCTGCGATTGTTACTGCCGGGTCAGCCGGATGTGTACCTCAGTCTGGGTGAAGCCGAAAGCTAGCGTTCTTAAGGGAATATTCGGTCGGTGAACAAAAGATGATTTTTATTTATTGTCCATATCAGCCCCCAGATGTTTTTCCTGCGTTTCCTATCGCAGTCCAGACATGCACTTTAGGGCATGCTTACCCAGGGAAAGGAACCCTTAACAAAACTATTCTCGCTGGAAGATGTTTCTTACTACCCATGTAATATAACATAACTAGTTGGGCACTTGTCTGTTCAAGCACTAATGACCCCTACGCCTGGTCTCCACGCATACCCCAGTTCTTATATAACTGAGTGGGTATTCGGATTCACTCCGGACTATCGGGCCCGGAGGTTGAAGCGAAAAGGTCCGCAACGACAAATGATCTACAATCCGGCTAGAAGGCATTATACATGTCACTTTAATTACATAGTCATGTAGACTGACTAAACTCCTCTTCTATACCATCCAACAGGCGGTCTAGCTTACAATCCTGTTGGGAATACTTTGCAGCTAATTCTACTTGCCCATAAACTAAGCTAACGGGGATCTCTTTTCCGTCGGGCCCCACAGGTCCGACCTCGGCCATGTGATTTGGGTCTGCCTTGGTATACCGAGTCTTCACCATGGCCCAGGCCTCTCTGGCACCCTGTCGGTAGGCCGATATCTTCCATAATCGGAAGCGCCGCCGTGCTCCCTTGAGATTCTCCGTAAGCTCTGCAACGCCCTCTGGCAGGGAGACGGATGGCCACAAGGCCTGGGCAACACCTTGCATCACCTGCCGAACTTGTTCGTGCAGATGTGAGAGCTCGGATAGAAGATCACCCGTAGATCTGGGCATTTCCTCTGCGTGACGACCCGTCAGCATACCTACAGACATAACGTTGTTAATCGGCTTCTTCGCCGAACTCCTTTAAAAGGATTCGTTCAAGCACTTACTAAAAATGCCGCGCCGAAGCCGCTTATTCTCCTTCTCGGAGTATGCAAGCTGGGCTCGAACGTCTTTTAGTTCCACGCTCATCTTGATATTGGTGTCTCGGAGATTGTTTTTCTCCCGCCTAACCTCAGTCAGCACGCGTTTGCCAGCCTCTAGCTGTCGTATAACATGCTGGTCCTCTGGATTTTCTCCGGATTCATCTGCAACATCTATTGTTAGATCTGCAGCCACACCACACACTATATGGTAACCATCATTCTTTAAAGTAAACGTTACCAGTGGGTGATTGTTTCGGTTCCTGCAATGCGGCAACAGCGGCCCGCAATTGGGTCTTGCATTCCTCTAGCTCCTGTGACAGCCTAGTGTTCTTCTCTGTGAGAACCTGCACAATAAAGACGATCCTTAAATCAGTTCTGCTAACTGTTTCAAGTCTCAGGGGCTACTGATACATATAAATCATCAAATTTACTTACCCGTACATCCTTTACATACTGATCCGTGGCTCTGTCTAGACCATCTTGAGCAGCTCGGAGGTACGCCTCTCCAGAATTGAAGGCATCAAACGCCTCTGGTGAGAAACAAGCGTTACGGAGTACGGCCCGGCGGCGCCTATGATTCATGGCGCTTTCCACTTCTGAGTTTGTAGCGGATAATCTATCCGCATCCTCTGTAGGGGGATTATCCGGCGCCCACCCCATATCGGTTTCCTCCTCTATGTCCGGTCCTGGCGCCCGACTGGTGGAAGCGTGATTACTAACATCGCCGGACATATTCCGGCGAGCGTTTTTTCTGTTAAAGAAACACGGGCGTCATTATATTTCGAGAGAGACGGCAACCACGGAGCGGGGTTTTTGTCATACCTTTGTGTCGGCGTCTCCGTCCTGACCGCCTTCCTTTTTGGCCTACCTGGCCTCGGTGCCTCTTGTTGGCGAGTTGGCAGGGCGTCTCGAATGCCTTCCTTGTAAAAATGCCATGTGTTTATGGTGGGTGAGGTGTCTAAAAGGGGATCCTAGTTTTTGGAGTTGGGATTTTTGGTTTTTCTTATGTGCGATGCAGGGAGCAGTCCAGGATAGTCGGCCGTAATGGCCACCATGGCATCATCGCAGCTTAACTGATAGAACTGCCGGTCTATCACCTCCACGAATATAACCGGATCTTCTTCAAGTCCGGAGTCGGGGGCCCGGTCAGGGTCCTCTGGTTGTGGAGAAGGGATGCTGACCTCCTTTATGGCTTTTCGCAGTTCCTGCTGCAAATTGGCAAGGTGAATACTTACGACAAAGAATGCGGGAGGAATGGGAGTAGGGAGATATAACTTACTCAGCTTGGAGGATTGTACATGGAAAATCCATCTCGTGGCTTGATGCGGGTGAACTCCTCTTCCTCACCCTTGAACAATTCAGACAGAATTTTTGCTAAAGCGGCGGCATTGTCCGGACCCTTACGCTCGCAGCGGGTGGCATCATCCGCCCCGTTAAAATACCACAAGGGGTGCCCACGATATTGAAGTGGTTGCACTCCCTGCATTATGCAAATCGACATAACTTCGATTACTGTCAATCCTGATCGAGCCGGTGCTATAATCCGGTTCATCAGATAGAGGACTTCTCCACTGTCTTCCAGCTGGGGGCTCCGTGGGCGCCAACTTTGGCATTTCTTCAGAGGAGCATTGTTGAACTCGGGAAGACCCCGCCGAACAGGGTCCGAAAGGGGAATGTCCTCCATATAAAACCATTTTGAAGGATAGTCTTCGGACGACTTCTTTGGGGTACCGGACAGGTATCCGGTATCGGCGATGCGCCATATTTCGGCTCCGCCCACTTGATAAAGTGACCCCCTCTGTGTGTGAGGGACGAGGCAAAATAGCCTTCTCCACAGCTCAAAGTGAGCCTCGCAGCCCAGGAACAACTCGCAGAGAGCAACATAGCCAGCGATATGTAGGATGGAGGCAGGGGTGAAATTGTGTAATTGGAGGCCGTAGAACTCCAGGAGCCCCCGGAGGAACGGGTGAATTGGAAATCCGAGTCCTCTTAATAAATAGGGAACAAGGTAGACCTGTTCCCCCATAGAGGGGCAGGGAAAGCTCTCCGCTTGCTCCTCGCCATTGTAGGTGGAAAGCCCGGCTCGAACGGGCACCATATACGCCAGAGGGAGAAATCCCTTAGTCTGCAGTTCGACTAATCGACTGTGCAGGACTGAACACCTCTCCCAATCACCGGGCTTAGGGCTACAGGGGCGGGAGGAGGAGCTGCGGAGGTTGGCCATGCTGGAATGGATCTTCCCGAAACACGCTCTGATGGATTCTCGCTGGGGGAGGATGGTATGGATTGGATCTAAGGATCCCCATCCCTTTAATAGACAATTTATTTATCTGTCTAGGGGGTGAATGTAAAAACTCCCTGGCGCCTCGTATTCATTCAACGCATAGGAGATGGCCCTTATTGGGCACAGAAGCCAAGAGGTCCAAACATTTATGGGACCGGACACTGCTTTACAAACATTTGAAAGATGGAGAAGAACCCGCGTTGCAATGCCGAAGACAACTGTGCGCTGGACTCATCGTCATTGAAGCCTGGTTCGGGGGCTACTGAGGGAGTCCTGGATTAGGGGGTATCCGGACAGCCAGATTATATCCTTTGGCTGGACTGTTGGACTATGAAAATACAAGATTGAAGACTTTGTTTCGTGTCTGGATGGGACTCTACTTGGCGTGGAAGGCAAGATAGGCAATACGGATATGTATATCTCCTCCTTTGTAACCGACCTTGTGTAACCCTAGCCCCCTCCGGTGTCTATATAAACCGGAGGGTTTTAGTCCGTAGGACAACATACAATCATACCATAGGCTAGCTTCTAGGGTTTAGCCTCTCCGATCTCGTGGTAGATCAACTCTTGTAATACTCATATCATCAAGAATAAATCAAGCAGGACGTAGGGTTTTACCTCCATCAAGAGGGCCCGAACCTGGGAAAACATCGTGTCCCCTGCCTCCTGTTACCATCCACCTTAGACGCATAGTTCAGGACCCCCTACCCGAGATCCGCCGGTTTTGACACCGACAAAGGCCATTCCCAGCAATGTGTTTTTGGAACATATTCATACACCTTCAGTTCAAGAAGACCCTTTCACTGAAGAGCCCCCACAACCAAAGAGTGCCACTGATCCGACTGAAGTCGAAGTCCCAGCCGTGGTCGACTTGATCATGGAGGTTTTGGTCATCACCCCCGACTGGACAGTACCGTACATCGTGTACATTCTTAGGAAGGAACTCCCAGAGGATGAAGAAAAGCCTTTACTGTGATAAGAGGACAGCTGTACAGAGAAAGTGTAACTGGAGTCAGTCAGAATTGCATACCACCAGAAGAAGGTCGATTGATCCTCAATGACATCCACTCGGGGACCTGTGGTCGCCATGCGTCCTCCCGGACCATTGTGGCCAAAGCATACCGAGCAGGGTTTTATTGGCCACGAGCAAATGAGATGGCAAAAGAAATAGTCGACAAATGTGAAGGTTGCGAGTTTTACTCAAACATGTCTCACAAACCTGCATCAGCCCTGAAGACCATTCCACTCATTTGGCCCTTTGCTATTTGGGGATTGGACATGGTCGGACCTCTGAGGACTGGCAGGAGCGGCTTCACTCATGTGCTCGTGGCAGTCGACAAGTTCACCAAATGGATTGAAGCCAAGCCTATCAAAAATCTTGAAGCCAGTACTGCTGTGAGCTTCATCGGAGAATTAACATTCAGATATGGTGTTACGCACAGCATCATCACCGACAATGGATCTAACTTCGATTCTGATGACTTCCGAGCCTTCGGTGCTTCCCAAGGCACTCGAGTCGACTATGTTTCAGTTGCCCATCCCAGTCGAATGGACAAGCAAAAAGAGCAAATGGATTGATTCTCAAAGGATTGAAACCCTGATTGATGCGTGATCTCAAGCATGCAGCAGGCGCCTGGGTCAATGAACTTCCATCAGTGCTTTGGGGATTGAGGACAACTCCAAATCGGTCGACTGGCCGAACTCCATTCTTCTTGATCTATGGAGCTGAAGCTATTCTACCGAGTGACTTTCTTCACAATGCACCCCGAGTCGAGCTTTTCTCTGAAGATGAAGCGGAGCAGGCTCGGCAAGACGCAGTTGATCTCCTGGAAGAGGAAAGAGAGATGGCCCTGATCCGATCAACCATTTATTACCAAGACCTGCGTCGATTCCACGCCAGAAACATGAGAGGTCGAGCATTTCAAGAGGGAGACTTGGTTCTTCGAGTGGATCAGCAGAAACCTAACAAGCTCGCTCCTGCTTGGGAAGGCCCCTTCATTGTCACCAGAGTGCTCCACAATGGAGTGTACCATCTTTACAATGTCGAGCACAAGAAAGACGAGCCACACGCTTGGAATGCGGAGCTGCTCCGCCCGTTTTACACTTAAAAGCACTGACTGTTGAGATGTAATAAGAAATACCCTCTAGTTTGATTACCAAAGACACAATTTTACAGTCTCCTAAATGATTGTTGTTCCTTTTTATATGTTGTATATCCCCCAGTGGGTGCCATAGATGCGAATCCATTTCGCCTAAGTTTAAAAAAATCACGTCGAGTGAAGAGCAACCCTCTCACTCGGAGGCTTAGCTGCGAATCCGTTTCGCCTAAGTTTTAAAAATCCTACCGAGTGGTGAGCAAGCCTCTCACTTGGGGGCTTAGATGCGAATCCGTTTCGCCTAAGTTTAAAAAAATCCTGCCGACTGAAGAGCAACCCTCTCAATCGGAGGCTTAGCTGCAAATCCGTTCCGCCTAAGTTTGAAAAATCCTACCAAGTGGTGAGCAAGCCTCTCACTCGGGGGCTTAGCTGCAGTCAAGTACTCACCTAAGTTTGAAAAATCCTACCGAGTGGTGAGCACGCCTGTCGCTCAAGGGCTTAGCTGCAGTCCAGTACTCG
>NC_041380.1:130397523-130518460 GCF_002162155.2 Triticum dicoccoides
TCGCCTAAGTTCAAAAAATTCCTACCAAGTGGTGAGCGACCCTCACACTCGGGGGCTTAGCTGCAGTCCAGTACTCGCCTAAGTTTGAAAAATCCTACCGAGTGGAGAACAACCCTCACACTCGGGGGCTTAGCTGCGGTCTAGTACTCGCCTAAGTTTGAAAATCCTACCGAGTGGTGAGCAATCCTCTCACTCGGAGGCTTAGCTGCAGTCCAGCACTCGCCTAAGTTTGAAACACATCCCTATCCGCAAGGACGACGAGGTGCAGGTCGACTGCAACCTTCTCTTCGGAGCTGCGCCACAAATACAACGTGCGCTCCATCTTGATCCGCAAGGACGACGAGGTGCAGGTCGACTGCGATCCTCTCCTCGGAGCTGTGCCACAAGTACAACGTGTGCTCCATCCTGATCCACAAGGACGACGAGGTGCAGGTCGACTGCGATCTTCTCCTCAGAGCTGCGCCACAAGTACAACATGCGCTCCATCCTGATCCGCAAGGACGATGAGGTGCAGGTCGACTGTGACCTCCCCCTCAGAGCTGCAGCACAAGTTCAAAGACTACTCCGAGTGAAGAACAAGTTCTACTCAAAGGCAAACACAAGCATATTCAGAGATAAACCAAGTTCAGATAAATCCTAAGGTTCCAGACCACGAATTAAAGTACTCGGACATCAAGCCCGAAGGAGTTTAACGATTAAACGATCACTCGACATTCCGAGGCAAATAAAGGTGAAGCATAATGTTTTTTGATCACTCGTCAGGGGAAGGACTGGCTAGATCGCAGAAACTGTCAAGGTCTATGCTGTCTGCGATGCGAGTGGCAGCGTCAAGGAAAGTATCCATGAAGGACTGGAAAGTGTGCTTTTTGGTGTTGACAACCTTGAGCCCCGCCAGCTTGTCTTCTTTGACATCCTTGTAGTGCACTCGGACTAGTGATAGGGCGACTTCAGGGTCGCAGCGAGCAGATAACTTCTTCCATTCTTGCACTCAGTCAGGTATTTGATTCAGTCGAGCCATCAGAGACTCGAGGTCTTGAGACAGTTCCGCCTGAGGCCAGAGTTCGGCATCAACCCGAGTCATCGCCGCCTTCAGATGGGCAAGATAAGCAACTGCGCTGTCCATGCGGGATTCCAACCGCAGCACATTCATCGCGACGTCATCTTTGACTGGACAGTTTATGGGATCGAGATCCGTCTCGACCCGCCCAGTTTCTGCTTCAAAGTCCTGGCAAAGTTCTGCGCAGTCGAGTAAATAGTGAGTCGACAATATAGTAAGATCTATCAATCGACAACAACAAGTCAGTCGAACAACAATACCTTCAAGCTTTAAGACCAGTTTTATAGCAAGCTGGCCCAGATAAGATTTTAACTCGCCCTTCTTAGCCTTGAGGTTTCCAATCTTGTCAGTCATCTTGTCCTTGTCTTTCTTCAGTTGCTCGACCACCCAATTGGCATCAGAGACAACAGTCTTTAGTTTGGAGTTCTCTTCTTCTAACTTGCCGACTGAAGCAAGCTTCTTGCCAGCAAGTGTCGTTTTCTCTCGCGCCTCCTTCTGGGCAGCAGCAAGATCCAAATCCTTCTTCTCCAAAGCCTGCTTCATTTTCTATAAAGAAACAACATTCTTCAGACGAGCTTGGAGTTGACGGTTTTCACTACGCAAATCTGTTCGAGTGAAGTCACCCGGTTCAAAGTGACTAAAAAAACACAAGGAAAAGTGCGAGTCATAAGATGGACAGTTGACAATTGGTTACCTCCCATGGCAGCTACTTCGTCACGAGCAGTCTTGAGGTTCTTCTTGGCCAGTTCTAGATCCAGGTTGAGGCTGATTTGCTGCTTGTTCAGTGTAGAAAGTTGAGCCCCAAGATCACAAGATTTTTGCAGTCAACGTATAAGACATATTAGTCGATAGAAACAAAAGAACATCACAGTGAAAGTTAATCTAAGACTACCGCTGAATCAAACATTCAACGGCAGTCTCGGGGACTACACCCAGTGGGTGCACTTAGCGTGCCCCCACTGGTTTGATTCAACGCTCGGCATGGTCTGCCCAGCTCGAGTTGTAAAAAAAGCGAAGAAAGTTGTTCTCAAACCATAGTCGACTGCCCGCAGTCGACCATGGTCTCTGGGACTACACCCAATGGGTGCACTTAGCGTGCCCCCCACTGGTTCAGGTTTCACTCGGCAAGGTCCGCCCAGGCCGAGTGAGAAAATTTTGATTCTCAGACCATAGTCGACTTCCTGCAGTCAACTATGGTCTCGGGGACTACACCCAGTGGGTGCACTCAGCGTTCCCTCACTAGTTCAAAAACTCAATCGACTCAATCCAAGTCGACTCAAGAAGAAGACCTATACAACTTTAAGGCAGACAAACCCCAGTGGGTGACCGGATGAGAAATAAGATCAGTCGGAAATGAACTAACCTGGACATTGGTTTGCAGAGCAGCGCTAGCATTGTAGGCCACCTGACTGGCCTCGTGCACCACTTTCATCTGCCGCATCACAAGATTCAACCGAGGAAGAGCTTCCTTGGCGGCACTCGATAGGTCGTTTGGAGTTTGGTACACAGTGAAAAGCGATGATGGCAGGGCAGTCGAAGGAACCGCTGGGTCTGATGCGCGGAGTTGTATTGGAGCAGCAGGGGTCCGAACAGCCGACCCTGATGGGAAATTAGTCGACAGCGGGATAGCGAAAGTGACGTTGGTGCGAGCCGGATCTGTAGATCGCTCGACCTCCGTCCCAGGCACCAGTGTCGACTGAGGAACCTGAACCTCAGGCGTTTTCCCGCTTGATCCCTTGTTCATCCTCCTCCTTTCCCTCAGAGGCACTTCTTCTTCTTCATCATCTGGAAGCACGACAACGTCTCGTGGAGCTGCAACAAACAGAAAACATCAGAGATTCAACCAACGAACAACCCAATTGACACAATCGAGCGGACTTACTAGCTTTGGAGGTAGCCACGTCATCGGTTTCCTCGTCATCTGGGGCCTTGTCGATATCCATATTAGTCGCGACAGAGGCTGGGCTGGAAAAGTTCACCATCCACTCGGTCAGAACAGAAGAATAAATCGGAGCAAGAAAACACAGAAATAACATTTACCCAGAGGCAACAGGGGCATCCACCTTAATCTTAGGCAAGGTCTCCCGAGCCTTTAAGGGGTTGATCTTGGGCTGCTTGGTGACTTTATCCGCCAGCTCTAGAGTTGAAGACCGAGCGCGCTTTGGTGCTTGAGCGCTCGAGGCCACAGTCTTGCCGCGCCTTCCCGCTGGATCATGGTGCTGCTTGGATCGATGTTTTGAACGAGGCGGTGAGTCGACTAGCTCTTCGTTGTCTGATTCATCGCTCTCGTCTTCATCATCGTCATCCGACGATTCCCAATCACCACTCTCTTCCGCGCTATCCTCGCCCTCATGATCCTGCTCCAGAGCTTGTTCACCATTGGGCATCGAGTACATCTCTGTATAAATCTACAAGACAAGAAGTCGAGCGGAAATCAGTCAGATTCAAAAGCAATCGGAAAAAGTACCCAAGTGTAATCGGTTGTAGAGGCTGAACCTTGTCTGGCTGATTATTGTTGCTGAAAGGATCGACTCTCCTCGTGCCCCTGGGGTTGTCCTTGTTTCCTGTAATACTCCTCAGCCATTGGGCCACTGTTTTGGCTGGCACCTCCTCTGGATGAACCCGAGAAGTGTCGCCGGCTCCGGAATACATCCACATAGAGTGGTCACGAGCCTGGAGCGGTTGGAGGCGCCGACTGAGGAATACCTCCAACAAATCCATGTCGGTGACGCCTTGGTTGATCAGTTGGACCACCCTCTCGACCAGCATGGCTGTCTCTGCCTTCTCCGCGGAAGTCACTTTCAATGGGGAGGGAGTCTAAACACGATCGAATGAGAAATGGGGAAGTCCAGTCGACCGGCCTGGGGTCATGATGTCCTAGCAGTAGAACCAGGTCGACTGCCAGCCTCTGACCAACTCAGGAAGAGTCATCGAAGGGAAAGAGCTCCTCTTCCTCTTCTGGATACCCAGACCCCCACACATCTGGACAACGTGGGTTTTCTCGTCCGTCGAATTTGCTTTCTTCACCGTTTGGGAGCGAATGGTGAAAATGTGCTTGAAAAGACCCTGGTGCGGTCGACACCTCAAGAAATTCTCGCACATGGACACAAATGTGGCAAGATATGTGATGGTGTTGGGAGAAAAATGATGGAGTTGGCCCCCGAAGAAATTCAAGAAACCCCGAAAAAAAGGGTGTGGAGGAAGCGAGAAACCGCGGTCGACATGGGTGGCGAGCAGAACACACTCACCCTGTCGCGGCTGCGGCTCCATCTCCCCCTCCGGCAACTGCGCAGCTTTATGGACGATTAGCCCGGACTCAGCCAGCTCATCCAAATCTTCCTGCCGAATCGAGGATCAGATCCAATTGCCCTGGATCCAACACGACGACAGCCTCAACTGCGATGACGACCCTCGATTCGTCTTCTTGCCTTTCGCTGCCCCCGTCGCCTTCGCGCATTCCAATGCCACCGTCTTTTCCTTCCCCATGGTGGTGGAGCGGCGGCGTCGAGAGCGGAGGAGCCAGATGCGGTGGACAGATTGAGGGAGAAGGATAATGGACGCGCACAATGCAAGCGCCTCGGCCTCGTCACTTTTAAAGGCCCACTTCCGAGTGGATGACGTGCAGGCCCGGGCGATCCTGTCAAATACCTCAACTGTCACGCGCGGGATACATGGCGAAAAAGGTGGCACGGAAATCGAAACGTTCCTATTTATCCACCCCACTTACCACGGCACGCTTCGCCCCGCGCGCTTCCCCAAAATTTCGAATCCCATAAAATCCAGGATACGCCGTAACCAATTGCGCCAAAAATTTTGCATCAAAAACAACACTCGACGGATGACGTTATAAATACAAGCGGCAATTTCTGAATCGATCAAGGCGACTGAAACGAAGCCGAAGTTCCAACACCGGCCTCCATTCAAAAATAAATAGTCATGAAACACAAGAGTCGAAGCAAGGTCAACTTCAACCTTCTTTTCACAAGGACCTCAATCCATTCAGGGGCTAATGATGATGATATAGACATGGGGTAGGGTCATAGGCCTGACCTATACGTCCTATCCAAGGTCACTGTCATAGAAGCAAAGAAGCTCAAGAGACCACAGGGAGGGCCCAACAAAGGTGTCGAGTGCAATCCACTCGACCGATCAGCTACTAGGAGACCCCTCCTTCCTGAAGTCGCTCGACCAATCGACCACTCGACCATACAAGAATACACTCGACCTATTGAAGACCAGGAGTCATCTGGAACGGCAACGGACGAGCGTTCACTCTATAATCTTTAAGGCCATTAAGGCATTTAAGGCTGGCGTTACCAGTAACGCCTCATCTTTATGTACATTGAACCCCGTGTAACGGAGGGGAGATGGGGTCCTGGTGCACTCTATATAAGCCACCCCCTCCTCTGGGACAAGGGTTCGCACCCCCTGTAACACACACACACATAATACAGTTGACAGCCTCCGGGCACCGAGACGTAGGGCTGTTACTTCCTCTACGAAGGGCCTGAACTCGTAAAACTCGTGTGTACAACTTCACCATAGCTAGGATCTTGCCTCCTCATACCTACCCCCCACGCATGACCCCCACGTCACGCATGACCCCCCACGTCGCGCGTTCAACGCGGGTCGTGGGGAAGCGCAGCGGACGAAGAAGTTACTGTAGTAAAAATCCGCCCCACCTGCCCGCGCATCATTCTGGGCCTAGCCCAACAACGCGTCACGCTTATGTGTGGCCCAGCCCCGGGGGCTCCTGTCAGTGTACAAAAGTAGGGGATCTCCTTTTGCACCCCTTTACTTGTGCATGGGCAGTCAGAGCCACGCCCACGACCACACTAAGAATGGCAGAGGAGGGTAGCTGGAACACAAGACAGCCAGAGCAACGCCAAGACCAGGGACACAAAGAGAGCAAGAGGGCGAGGTGGACTCCCCTGGCAAGACCCTCAGCCCCGGCAAGATCCTGGCCGGGGCAACTTGCCTGATGCCAGCAGAGCGCGCCACCCTTGAGCCCAAGGGGTTCCAACACCATCAACCACATTGGAACCAAGGATCGGGAGGCACCTCCGTGGTGGCATGCAGATCTTTGTAGAAACCATAAATACACAAGATCAGACGAGAACCAAAAAACAACGATCCTGGGAGAGATCCTTGCCAAGGAAGTCCACGAGACCCCCGGCAAGATCCTTGCCGAGGACAACCGCGGTGCCGCGGCAAGACCCTTGCCGGACCCCCGGCAAGGCCCTTGCCGAAGACACCTGCGGGGCTGCAGCCAGGCCCACGCCTGCCAAGACTCCACCACCGCTCCCATGAAACTGTTAGCTCGACCAGCTGAGCAGGCATCTACGTGGCAGCGCGTGGCCTCCACACTAACTCAGCAAGCACCTGCGTGGTGGCATGTTGATCTTCGTGAAAGCTCCACCACCGTGCCCACCCAGCAGCCAGCCAACGTGGCAGTACAACGCCTTGTCAGCTTGGACACGCGTCGGAGCCAGGCGAGGCGACGACAGCTAGGACGAGCTTCTTTGTCATCCGTAATAAAGCAAGAGGGGCACATTGGCAGCGCATTAAATGCGTTCGTTCGACGATGCCAGTGGATAGACTCAGCCCCTGTACACCTTTCCACCTCATGTGTGCCACTGTGGCGACCCCTTTTGTCTATAAAAGGAGGCCCGAGGCGTACTGGAGAGGTATTCAGATCTTTTGGACTAGACAGACACCGCAACTAGTTCAAGAACACAAGAACACTCAAATATACATCAAAGCAGAACTAGGGTTTTACGCGTCTCCGTGGCCCGAACCTAGGTAAACGATCTGCGTGCTGACTGCCATACCCGCTCTTTGCACAACCCCGTGCCCGCCAACCGTAGAAGGGATCCCAGTGACCCCATAAGTGTCGTTTCCCACCGACAAGCTTCATAATCCTCAAGTGCAAGGAATCATCGTAGCACTTTCCAAAGGTGGAAGTGATAAGTGTGGAGTGTCAAACCCACAAGGATCTAAAGGTAAGATCAATATTCTCTCAAGTCCTATCTGCCACTGATACGACTCTACGTACACCAAATGTTTGCTTCCAACTAGAAACGGGAAATAAAACTATGTTGTGGGTATGAAGAGGATAACTTTGCATGATATCGGAGAACTAAAATATAAAAGTAGGTGCTGTTAATATAAAGTTAGAATATATTACTATATATTATAAATAGCGAGTGTGAGATAATGATGGATCGGTGTGCAGAATTATCCTAGGCAATTGTTAACAAGATCAATAATCATTATTGCAATTTCATATGAGGGAGAGGCATCAGCTAACATACTTCCTCTTCTTGGATCATATATACTTATGATTGGAACTCTAGCAAGCATCCGCAACCACTAAAGATCATTAAGGTAAAACCCAACCATAGCATTAAAGCATCAAGTCCCCTTTATCCCATATGCAACAACCCCCTCACTCGGGTTTAAGCTTCTGTCACTCTAGCAACCCACTATAAGCGAATCATGAACGTATTGCAACACCCTACAGCGGGAACCCTTCACATGGGCGCGGCATGGAAGGCACCATAGGACAACACCAAAGTAAAACATACAACTCAAACCAATCTATATCATCAATCAACCCAAAGGACAAAAAAATCTACTCAAAACATCATAGGATGGCAACACATCATTGGATCATAATATGTGGCATAAAGCACCATGTTCATGTAGGGGATTACAGCGGGGTGCGGGAGAGTGGACCGCGTAAAAGAGATGAGGATGGTGATGATGAAGGTGATGTTGATGAAGACGATCACCATGGCGATGATTCCCCCGATGGCACTCTGACACCACCGAGAGAGGGGGGGAGAGGTTCTTCCCCTTGTGCTTGCTCCTCCATGCCCCCTAGATGGGGAGAGGTTCTCCCTCTGGTCCCTGGCCTCCATGGCGATGATGGCCCCTCCGGGATCCTCCTCCATGGCCTCCGGTGATGATGGCCCCCTCCGGTAGGGTGCCAGAGAGGGCCTAGATATATTTTTCGGGGTTACAGAGGCTTGCGGCAGCGGCTGCTACCTCTTGAGCACTACGTTAGTTTTCCCTTGAAGAGGAAAGGGTGATGCAGTAAAGCAACGTAAGTATGTCCCTCAGTTTTTGAGAACCAAGGTATCAATCCAGTAGGAGACCACGCGCGAGTCACCCCGTACCTACACAAACAAATAAGAACCTCGCAACCAACGCGATAAAGGGGTTGGCAATCCCTTCACGGCCACTTGCAAGAGTGAGATCTGATAGAGATGATAATAATAAGATAAATATTTTTGGTATTTTTATGATATAGATTGAAAGTAATGATTGCAAAATAAAATAGCTTGGAAACTTGTATGATGGAGAATAGACCCGGGGGCCATAGGTTTCACTAGTGGCTTCTCTCAAGATAGCATAAGCATTACGGTGGGTGAACAAATTACTGTCGAGCAATTGATAGAAAAGATAACAATTATGAGAATATCTAGGCATGATCATGTATATAGGCATCACGTCCGTGACAAGTAGACCGACTCCTGCCTGCATCTACTACTATTACTCCACACATCGACCGCTATCCAGCATGCATCTAGAGTATTAAGTTCATAAGAATAAAGTAAGTGTGACGCCCCGAGACCGATGTGCCAGGTGTCCTCCGCTTATTTGCTGTTGTTGGCTTGTCATTTGCTTGCGTGTTGCATCTTTTCATGTCATCATGTGCATTGCATCATCATGTTTTCAAAACTTGCATCCATCCTGGCCTCCTCGTTCTCTCCGTTGTCCGTTCTGAGCCCAGGCACACTTGCACGCGCCCGCGGCATGTCCGGATTATTATTTTATAAGTGGCCGAAAAATGTTCTCGGAATGGGATTAAAGTTGGTGTGTGGTCTTATTATAGTGTAGAAAACCGCCTCTCAAGTTTCATCGCATTCCGAGTTCGTTTGATGCCCCAACGGATAACTATAGCGGCAATATAGCCGGTCTAACGTCGGACGTTTTCGGTCTCCGGAAACAGTTGTCGGGCCTCCCTCTCTTCTCTTCTCTCAGTTCGAGACCATCTACACAGCCCGCTACCTACCGCTAGGTCCAACCTAACCTCTCTTGTCAGCCCGCGGCCCTCCTCGCGCGCGCGTCCGAAAATTGTCCCGGACCCGACCCGAGCAGTCGTCACCGTCGTGTCCGGATCATCCTCAAACATCTATAAAACATCTCCCTTTTCGTAATTGGAACCCCTAACCTATTTATTCTCGACCGTTCGATTTTGATCAGAGGATCCGTTTTGCCCTAAGCTATCCAACCTACCTATATAACCAACCTAACCCTAGACCTAGGTCGTCCCATCCATCCATTACATCCTCCCAGCCGCCGCCGCCAGTCCTCTTCCACATCGGGATCCCTCTCGATCCTTCTCCACCCAACCAGATCGCAGCTGCCACCGCTCCTCCTCAATCTAGCCATCCAACAAGCCCCTTCAAACCACCATGCCGGCAGCTTCCCCGTTTTGCTTCACAGCGGCCGCTCGGGCACCGGGCCCCGCTCCCCTGGATCCCCTCGCAGCCGAGCCACCAATCAGTCGGCGCTCCCAAGCCCAAGCTCCTGAGCACCTCATGCTTGTCCTCCTCGCCTGAGCCTCCTTCCAGGGCAGCAAAGGACCGAACCAGCACAGCCGCGCTTGAGCGCTCCCGAGGCCGCGCTCCTCCAATGCCGCGCCGCCCTGGTGAACCTGCCAGCCGGCGACCCCGTCCTCAGGCCGGCCCCATCACGCCACCTCTTCCTTCCCTTCCTCCTCTGGTTCTTCTTCCTCTCACTCCCTCCACCTCTCTGTTTTCTCTCATAGGGAGAACACGATGCGCCGGCCTCCATGGATTTTGCACTGGA
Organism: Triticum dicoccoides; assembly: GCF_002162155.2. Classification (NCBI taxonomy): domain Eukaryota; kingdom Viridiplantae; phylum Streptophyta; class Magnoliopsida; order Poales; family Poaceae; genus Triticum; species Triticum dicoccoides. The sequence goes on from NC_041380.1 coordinate 130,407,461, forward strand.
GTACCCGACCGCGCCTCATTCCTGGATGCAGGAGCACGAGCTCCCTCCTCCTCGTTGCACGCCTCGCTCGCCGAGCCGTCGAGCCGCCCGAGTACCTCCTCCAGTTCGTACCCCTGGCCACCGAAGCTCTCACCGCCGACGAGCCTTGCCAATCCCCCCGCCAGGTCAACCGCTCCCCGTCGCTCCTCTTCCTTGCCTGTCTCTCTCTCCCTGACCCTCTCTCTGCCCTTGGACAGGCACCGCTGCCGGAGTGCCGTACCTCGCCGCCCTACCGCCCCACCTACCGGATCCGCCCCTTCCCCGCCGTCTGTCGGCGTCCTGCTTCTCTGGAGCCGCATCGCCGTCCCCTGCTTCATGAACGAGACGAGCGCAGCGCTCCTGCTTCGTTGACTGCGACCACCAGAGCCGGCCTTCTGCTGTTGTTGACCAGCTGCCCAAGGCCCAGTTTGCCCCGGCCCAACTCTGCAGCGCCAGCCGGATCCGGCCTCAAGGCCGATGTGAGCCGCCCTCCAGATCCCCTCTTCCAGTTGGGCCAACAGGATTCGGCCCATGTAGTATTTTTTTCTCTCGGGACGAATTTAGCTTTTATCCAGTGTTTTACAGATTTGCAGAAAAACCCTCCATGTTCGTGCATTTAATAACTCATCATCCGTGCACCGGATTAAAATGTTTTATATATGAAACTTGTTTAGAATCTTGTCTAGTTTCATAATATGTCATTTTCTTCCATGTTTGAAATGTTTAAACATGTTGTTTGTGTAATTTTTGTCCATATGCCATGCTAAAATGCTTTAAATCATAACTAAATAACCGTAGCTCGATTTTAAATAAACTTTATATGTAAATGGGGTAGAATTTTGCCTAGTTTAACATGGTGGCATCACTTTGCATGCTTAACAACTCTAAAATTATGTTTAGGGCAGAACAGTACCAAACCTAATATATGCATATGAGGAGTTCCCAGAATTGTTGTTTGTTATTTCCAGCCTCATTTAAACTTGCCTAAATGTTTATTTTACTTATGCTCCACCTCTTGCCATGTTTAAACAACATTTAGTATTGTTGAGTACCTAACGAGAGAGAACTAAATAAGTCATGTGGTGTTTTCTTCAATATGCAACTCCGTGGCATATTGAGCTCCACTTAATTTGTAGTGTTGTTTGTTGCACTTTGCCATGCCATGCCTAATTAAACTGGACATGCATCATAATTGATTGTGTATCATGCCATGTCATGTGTGGTTTGTTTACTATGTTGTTTGCCTTCTTTCCGGTGTACTTCTTCTCGGTAATCCGGTAACGTCGTGTTTGTGAGGATCCGCTCGACTACGTCCGTTTGTCTTCTTCATGGACTCGTTCTTCTTCCTTGCGGGATCTCAGGCTAGATGACCATACCCTCGAAATCACTTCTAGCTTTGCTTGCTTAGTTGCTCGCTCTTTTGCTATGCCTATGCTGCGATACCTACCACTTGCTGATCATGCCTCCTATATTGTTGAACCAAGCCTCTAACCCACCTTGTCCTAGCAAACCGTTGTTTGGCTATGTTACCGCTTTGCTCAGCCCCTCTTATAGCGTTGTTAGTTGCAGGTGAAGATTGAAGTTTGTTCCTTGTTGGAACATGGAGATGTTGTTCCTTGTTGGAACATGTTTACTTGTTGGGATATCACAATATATCTTATTTAATTAATGCATCTATATACTTGGTAAAGGGTGGAAGGCTCGGCCTTATGCCTGGTGTTTTGTTCCACTCTTGCCGCTCTAGTTTCTGTCATATCAGTGTTATGTTCCCGGATTTTGCGTTTCTTACGCGGTTGGGTTATAATGGAACCCCTTGACAGTTCGCCTTGAATAAAACTCCTCCAGCAATGCCCAACATTGGTTTTACCATTTGCCACCTTGCTCTTTTTCCCTTGGGAGTCGCGCTCCTGACGGTCATCATTATGTTAACCCCCGGGCCAGTGCTCGTCTAAGTGTTGGTCCAAACTAGAGCCCCTTGCAGCGCCACCTCGGGGAAACTCGAGGGCTGGTTTTAGTTGTATGGACTGCTCATCTGAGTGTGCCCTGAGAACGAGATATGTGCAGCTCCTATCGGGATTTGTCGGCACATTCGGGCAGTGTTGCTGGACTTATTTTACCATTGTCGAAATGTCTTGTAACCTGGATGCCGAATCTGATCGGAATGTCTTGGGAGAAGGAATATCCTTCATTGACCGTGAGAGCTTGTGATGGGCTAAGTTGGGACACCCCTGCAGGGATTTGAACTTTCGAAAGCCGTGCCCGCGGTTATGGGCAGATGGGAATTTGTTAATGTCCGGTTGTAGAAAACCTGAAGTTGACCTTAATTAAAATACATCAACCGCGTGTGTAACTGTGATGGTCTCTTTCCGGCGGAGTCCGGGAAGTGAACACGGTGTTGGAGTTATGCTTGACGTAGGTTGTTTTAGGATCACTCTTGATCACAGATTTCTCGAACGTTCTTTGCCTTCTCTTCTCGCTCTCTTTTGCATATGTTAGCCACCATATATGCTAGTCGCTTGCTGCAGCTCCACCTCATACCTTTTACCTTACCCATAAGCTTAAATAGCCTTGATCGCGAGAGTGTGAGATTGCTGAGTCCTCGTGACTCACAGATACTTCCAAGACCAGTTTGCAGGTGCCGATGAGTCCGTGCAGGTGACGCAACCAAGCTCAGGAGGAGCTCGATGGAGATCTTGTCCTTTGTGTTGTTTCGTTCTAGTTGATCAGTAGTGGAGCCCAGTTGGGGTCGATTGGGGATCTGTGTAGCATTTGGGGTAGTCTTCTTTTATTTTGGTTCCGTAGTCGGACCTTGATTGTATCTAGATGATGTAATGCTATATTCATGTATTGTGTGAAGTGGCGATTGTAAGCCAACTATGTATCTCTTTCCCTTATGTATTACATGGGTTGTGTGAAGATTACCTCACTTGCGACATTGCTTTCAATGCGGTTATGCCTCTAAGTCGTGCTTCGACACATGGGAGATATAACTGCATTGAGGGCGTTACAAGTTGGTATCAGATCCTTCCCCGACCTTAGGAGCCCCCTGCTTGATCGAATAGCTGGCGTTGTTGATTCTAGAAATTTTTTTTGAGTCATTTAGGATTATATATATCAGAGAGTTTAGGAATTTTTTTACTCCCCAGTCCCTTCATCGCTCTGGTAAGGCATCCTGACATAGAATTTTGACTCTTCTCTTCTCAAATTTCACTAAAAAATTTTAGGATCACGCGGTATCTTGGAATCGTTTCGATCGATTTGTGACGAGAACATTGTTCTTGGTGCCTCCTGTCATTTAGGGGTTGTGGCAATGTCCCGGGGAGTTGAGCTCCGAGGTGTTGTCGTCACAATTTTATCGTTGCAGTTCTGGAATACTTGAGATAGTTTCGCCGACATCGAAAATCTCTTTTATGTAGTTGTTGGTGAGATAACCTGGACGCCACCCAGTAATGGGGCGGGAGTTCGGGAGTATTGCCATAACTCGTATAACAGATGCTTTTCGAAGGTTGAGGTAGACGATTTCTAAAGGTTTCTTGGTTATGTGTTGAAGGATGGATACAGCTGGATGTAGGATTTGCTAGTTTTTGGTGAGATATTATGCTTCCCCTGTATCCCCAACACCTGTTTGCATAACCGGAAAATTTCGGGAGTTTATAAGTGGGAATTCAAGTAGATCTTAGGATATCTTTCCGACAGATGTATGATATGAAATTGGGGTTCGACGTCTAGTGGTCCGCCTATTCACGGTTGGTTTTACAGTGGTCTCGTTGTGTCTTAAAGAGTCCTTGGCTATGCCGACTCGGGGACGCTTCGTATGTCATGTGCACTGCCTTGTACATGAAGGTGATGTACGATCGAGCCCGTGTAGGCCCCACCACGAAAACTTCAGACGAAATCTCTATCATATGTTTGTTCCGGCTTATTCTGCAAGCCAATCCTTTGTTTGTTTTGAGTTGTGGTATTCGAGTTGCTTCGAAGTCAAATGTTGATTCCATACCTTTCCTAAGTGGTGTTCTCATACTCCTATGCGAATACTAATCCTCCTTGATAATCGAGATTGTTATGTCAATCTTGTTCAACCGGTGTGCTTCTCTTCAAGTGGATCCGATTATTTCAACATCTGCAAGATCAATTCTAAGTTTCTCAACGGTGTTCGTTTCATCCATTCCAAATTGTCTTTGTTTTTCCCACCCTCCCTCCCTTTGTTTTTCTTCAAGGACCCAGATTTCTTATTCAAGTATCCTTTTATTGCTGTGAAGTCTTTCCATTCTTTTCCGTCAATGTTCTTATCCGGTGATTCTCATGAAGATGCTCCACAAGTTCACCATTCTTTATCCTTTTCATCTCCGGTGGATTCAAGTCAAGATTGGTCGATTATATCCTTTTATCGTTTCTAATACCCTCTCATGCTGCTGCTCCTCATATTCATTCACTTCTCGCCATTCTATTATTCCAGAGTGTTGAAGATATCTCCAAGATTCGTGTTTCCACTCTACTTTCATTCAAACTCTTTCGAGGATGTTATCTCTTTCAAGTCATTTAATTCAACCGGCGCACTCCTCTCTTTTAAATCTTTTCAACGGTGTATCTTTTGAGTGGGCCCTAACCCACAGGTTTTTTCCCCAGGATCTTACCTAACTCTTCTAATTTTCCCGGAGCTACCATCAGATTTCTTTTCAAAGTTTGAAGTAAGAATGATTCATCATCAGTCATATGTATTTCTCCAAGATCTTTCAAATTCTTTCATCGTTGGTTCAACCTTTCTATTCTTTATCCCGGAGTGTCTCAGCATTTCTTGGTGGTGTTTCTCATCGTCATTCTCTGCATTTGAAGACCGAAGAAGAATTTTTCCTCCATATCTTGCTCCATTCTCTCCAAGATTCATGGCGCTAGCTTTATGCCATTCTCTCATAATGATTTTTTTTCGGTTATGAGAATTCTTTTCACCCTTCCGGAGCAATTCAAGAGTCTTCTCAGTTTGTTTATCCGGAGTCCTTCAATTCAGGTTTATTCATTCTCAGCTGGCATTTATCATTCTCCAATCTTACCGATGCATCGCTCAAGTGATTTCTAATCAATCCGTGATCTATTCGTTCACTTGTATCAAAATTCTCTCAAGCATCTTCATTCATTTGCTAATCCTTCCCGGTGTTTCTTCACATTTTATTCGTTCTTTTCCAATTCTTATCGGTGTTTCATCCTTTTACTTCATTTGTTGTTCAATTCTTACGGTGGTTCGTTCAAGATCTCACTTCCGTATCAATTCATTCGTTCTTTCCAATCCCAACAGGTGATTCGTAGAAGACCTTCTCAAGTTGGCGCTATATCTATCTTAATGCTCTCTACAAGAATAAGTAGTATGTCAAATCCGCTGCTTGTCATCAATTTAAATTTGTGAAGGATAAGCATAATGTAATTCTTATTCTTGTTTCATCCAAGAGATTAATTACTTATTCCGGAGGCTTATAAAATTCTCAGTTTCATTTGTTTCATCCTTTCTTCCCCGGAGTTCCAAGCTCTAATTATCACGGAGATCCATCTAAATCATTGGAAGGATTCACCTTGTGTTTTCAATTTCTCTTTCTTTTCATTCCTTTGTTACCGGAGTTCTTCATGGATGCTCGACATGTTGTTTCATCAAGGATTTAATTCCTTCTCGAAGTTTTCATCGAGATTCATTTCTAGGGAGCTCAAGCATTCTTCATCTTGCAATCCGGAGTGCAATTTCTTTCTACTGTATCTTTGGAGGTGGTATTATGTCATTCTTGATAATTTGAGTTCATGTTTCATGATTCACATGTTATTAAGAATGAGGTATTTTAAATCCATCAATCTCGTCATTGGAGTTACCTTGGGTTATATTTCACCTAAAGCTTTCCCTAAGGATCGTGCTATCTATGGTGCTTATAAATGATCCAAGTTCTTCATTTATCCTCCCGGCAAAATAAGTTTTCTCGTCTCCTTGGTCATATCAATCAAATTCTTTTCCCGTGAGTGGCAGGTTGTCACCTCATAATTTGAGATGTTTTCCATAAGCCCACTTCAAGCTTATCCTCTCGTTGTTAGTGTTCCAACAACTCCGTTCGACCCTTTGACTAAAGATGCTTTCAAGCTCATTTGGGGTAGAAGATATTGTTCCCTCCTCCGTTCATTCCATTCCATTCTTCCATTTCTTCCGGAGGTTTTGTGATGTTGCTCTTTTCAAGTATCATCTAGAATTGTTAGGATTGTGTTCTTTTCATGATAATCCATTTAACTGGAGTGTCGTGTCCTCTGTGCAAGATCTTTTTGCCTTATCAAGTCTTGCATCTCTTTTCAACCGGAGTGCTGTCCAAATTTGTTCTTCCTTGTTCCGCTTTTCTAACGGAGTGTTTTCAACTTTGTTCATCTCCGTTGTTTTCTTCTTTTCAATTTGTTCAACCTCTCAAGGTTCTTTGGTTTCACTCTTTTGTCAAGAAGCAACTTAGTTTTACCTCTTCTCTTTCTCTTCCATTTTCCCTCCGGTGCCATCCTAGATCTCGGGACGAGATCCTCTCATAGTGGTGGAGTGTTGTGACGCCCCGAGACCGATGTGCCAGGTGTCCTCCGCTTATTTGCTGTTGTTGGCTTGTCATTTGCTTGCGTGTTGCATATTTTCATGTCATCATGTGCATTGCATCATCATGTTTTCAAAACATGCATCCGTCCCGGCCTCCTCGTTCTCTCCGTTGTCCGTTCTGAGCCCAGGCACACTTGCATGCGCCCGCGGCATGTCCGGATTATTATTTTATAAGTGGCCGAAAAATGTTCTCGGAATGGGATGAAAGTTGGCGTGTGGTCTTATTATAGTGTAGATAGACCGCCTGTCAAGTTCCATCGCATTCAGAGTTCGTTTGATGCCCCAAAGGATAACTATAGCGGCAGTATAGCCGGTCTAACGTCGGACGTTTTCGGTCTCCGGAAACAGTCGCCGGGCCTCCCTCTCTTCTCTTCTCTTAGTTCGAGACCGTCTACACAGCCCGCTACCTACCGGTAGGTCCAACCTAACCTCTCTTGTCAGCCCGCGGCCCTCCTCGCGCGCGCGTCCGAAAATTGTCCCAGACCCGACCCGAGCAGTCGTCACCGTCGTGTCCGGATCATCCTCAAACATCTACAAAACATCTCCATTTTCGTAATTGGAACCCCTAACCTATTTATTCTTGACCATTCAATTTTGATCGGAGGATCCGTTTTGCCCTAAGCTATCCAACCTACCTATATAACCAACCTAACCCTAGACCTAGGCTGTCCCATCCATCCATTACATCCTCTCAGCCGCCGCCGCCAGTCCTCTTCCACATCGGGATCCCTCCCGATCCTTCTCCACCCAACCAGATCGCAGCTGCCACCGCTCCTCCTCAATCCAGCCATCCAACCAACCCCTTCAAACCACCACGCCGGAAGCTTCCCCGTTTTGCTTCGCAGCAGCCGCTCGGGCACCGGGCCTCGCTCCCCTGGATCCCCTCGCAGCCGAGCCACCAATCAGTCGGCGCTCCCAAGCCCAAGCTCCTGAGCACCTCGTGCTCATCCTCCTCGCCCGAGCCTCCTTCCAGGGCAGCAAAGAACCGAACCAGCACATCCGCGCTTGAGCGCTCCCCAGGCCGAGCTCCTCCAATGCCGCGCCGCCCTGGCGAACCTGCCAGCCGGCGACCCCGTCCTCAGGCCGGCCCCATCGCGCCACCTCTTCCTTCCCTTTCTCCTCTGGTTCTTCTCCCTCTAACTCCCTCCACCTCTCTGTTTTCTCTCACAGGGAGAACACGATGCGCCGACCTCCATGGATTTCGCACTGGAGTCCCCGACCGCGCCTCGTTCCTGGATGCAGGAGCACGAGCTCCCTCCTCCTCGTTGCACGCCTCGCTCGCCGAGCCGTCGAGCCGCCCTAGTACCTCCTCCAGTTCGTAGCCCCGGCCACCGAAGCTCTCACCATGGACGAGCCTTGCCAATCCCCCCGCCAGGTCAACGCTCCCCGTCGCTCCTCTTCCTCGCCTGTCTCTCTCTCCCTGACCCTCTCTCTGCCCTTGGACAGGCACCGCTGCCGGAGTGCCGTACCTCGTCGCCCTATCGCCCCACCTGCCAGATCCGCCCCTTCCCCGCCGTTTGCCGGCGTCCTGCTTCTCTGGAGCCGCATCGCCGTCCCCTGCTTCACGAACGAGACGAGCACCGCGCTCCTGCTTCGTTGACCGCGACCGCACGAGCCGGCCTTCTGCTGTTGTTGACCACCTGCCCAAGGCCCAGTTCGCCCCGGCCCAACTCCGCAGCGCCTGCCGGATCCGGCCTCAAGGCCAATGTGAGCCGCCCTCCAGATCCCCTCTTCCAGTTGGGCCAACAGGATTCGGCCCATGTAGTATTTTTTCACTCGGGACGAATTTAGCTTTTATCCAGTGTTTTATAGATTTGTAGAAAAACCCTCCATGTTCGTGCATTTAATAACTCATCATCCGTGCACCGGATTAAAATGTTTTATATATGAAACTTGTTTAGAATCTTGTCTAGTTTCATAATATGTCATTTTCATCCATGTTTGAAATGTTTAAACATGCTGTTTGTGTAATTTTTGTCCATATGCCATGCTAAAATGCTTTAAATCATAACTAAATAACCGTAGCTCGGTTTTAAATAAACTTTATATGTAAATGGGGTAGAATTTTGCCTAGTTTAACATGGTGGCATCACTTTGCATGCTTAACAACTCTAAAATTATGTTTAGGGCAGAACAGTACCAAACCTAATATATGCATATGAGGAGTTTCTGAAATTGTTGTTTGTTATTTCTGGCCTCATTTAAACTTGCCTAAATGTTTATTTTACTTATGCTCCACCTCTTGCCAAGTTTAAACAACATTTAATATTGTTGAGTACCTAACGAGAGAGAACTAAATAAGTCATGTGGTGTTTTCTTCAATATGCAACTCCGTGGCATATTGAGCTCCACTTAATTTGTAGTGTTGTTTGTTGCACTTTGCCATGCCATGCCTCATTAAACCGGACATGCATCATACTTGATTGTGCATCATGCCATGTCATGTGTGGTTTGTTTACTATGTTGTTTGCCTTCTTTCCGGTGTACTTCTTCTCGTTAATTCGGTAACGTCATGTTTGTGAGGATCCGCTCGACTACGTCCGTTTGTCTTCTTCATGGACTCATTCTTCTTCCTTGTGGGATCTCAGGCAAGATGACCATACCCTCGAAATCACTTCTATCTTTGCTTGCTTAGTTGCTCTGACTTTTGCTATGCCTATGCTGCGATACCTACCACTTGCTTATCATGCCTCCTATATTGTTGAACCAAGCCTCTAACCCGCCTTGTCCTAGCAAACCGTTGTTTGGCTATGTTACCGCTTTGCTTAGCCCCTCTTATAGCGTTGTTAGTTGCAGGTGAAGATTGAAGTTTGTTCCTTGTTGGAACATGGAGATGTTGTTCCTTGTTGGAACATGTTTACTTGTTGGGATATCACAATATATCTTATTTAATTAATGCATCTATATACTTGGTAAAGGGTGGAAGGCTCGGCCTTATGCCTGGTGTTTTGTTCCACTCTTGCCGCCCTAGTTTCCGTCATATCGGTGTTATGTTCCCGTATTTTGCGTTCCTTACGCGGTTGGGTTATAATGGGAACCCCTTGACAGTTCGCCTTGAATAAAACTCCTCCAGCAATGCCCAACATTGGTTTTACCATTTGCCACCTAGCCTCATTTTCCCTTGGGAGTCGCGCTCTTGAGGGTCATCATTATTTTAACCCCCCCGGGCCAGTGCTCGTCTGAGTGTTGGTCCAAACTAGAGCCCCTTGCAGCGCCACCTCAGGGAAACTCGAGGGCTGGTTTTAGTTGTATGGACTGCTCATCTGAGTGTGCCCTGAGAACGAGATATGTGCAGCTCCTATCGGGATTTGTCGGCACATTCGGGCGGTATTGCTAGACTTGTTTTACCATTGTCGAAATGTCTTGTAACCTGGATGCCGAGTCTGATCGAAATGTCTTGGGAGAAGGAATATCCTTCGTTGACCGTGAGAGCTTGTGATGGGCTAAGTTGGGACACCCCTGTAGGGATTTGAACTTTGGAAAGCCGTGCCCGCGGTTATGGGCAGATGGGAATTTGTTAATGTCCGGTTGTAGAAAACCTGAAGTTGACCTTAATTAAAATACATCAACCGCATGTGTAACCATGATGGTCTCTTTCCGGCGGAGTCCGGGAAGTGAACACGGTGTTGGAGTTATGCTTGACGTAGGTTGTTTTAGGATCACTTCTTGATCACAGATTTCTCGAACGCGCTTTGCCTTCTCTTCTCGCTCTCTTTTGCGTATGTTAGCCACCATATATGCTAGTCGCTTGCTGCAGCTCCACCTCATACCTTTTACCTTACCCATAAGCTTAAATAGCCTTGATCGCGAGGGTGTGAGATTGCTGAGTCCCCGTGACTCACAGATACTTCCAAAAACAGTTTGCAGGTGCCGATGAGTCCGTGCAGGTGACGCAACCAAGCTCAGGAGGAGCTCGATGGAGATCTTGTCCTTTGTGTTGTTTCGTTCTAGTTGATCAGTAGTGGAGCTCAGTTGGGGTCGATCGGGGATCTGTGTAGCATTTGGGGTAGTCTTATTTTATTTTGGTTCCGTAGTCGGACCTTGATTGTATCTGGATGATGTAATGCTTTATTCATGTATTGTGTGAAGTGGCGATTGTAAGCCAACTATGTATCTCTTCCCTTATGTATTACATGGCTTGTGTGAAGATTACCTCACTTGCGACATTGCTTTCAATGCGGTTATGCCTCTAAGTCGTGCTTCCACACATGGGAGATATAACCGCATCGAGGGCATTATAGTAAGGCCTTAAGCAGGATGACATTATGTAGAGGGATAAACTCATGCAATATGATGTAAACCCCATCTTTTTATCATCGATGGCAACAATACAATACGAGTCATTTCCCTTTCTATCACTGGGGTTAAGCACCGCATGATTGAACCCAAAGCTAAGCACTTCTCCCATTGCAAGAAAGATCAATCTAGTAGGCCAAACCAAACTGATAATTCAAAGATACTTGCAAAGATAAACCAATCATACATAAAAGAATTCAGAGAAGATTCAAATATTGTTCATAGATAGACTTGATCATAAACCCACAATGCATAGGATCTCGATAAACACACCGCAAAAGAAGATTACATCGAATAGATCTCCAAGAGAATCGAGGAGAAATTAGTATTGAGATCCAAAGAGAGAGAAGAATCCATCTAGCTACTAGCTATGGACCCGAAGGTCTGAAGTAAAGTACTCACACATCATCGGAGGGGCCATGGAGTTGGAGGCCCTCCGTGATCAATGCCCCCTCCGGTTGAGCTCCAGAAAAGGCCCCAAGATGGGATCTCTTGGGTACAGAAGGTTGTGGTGGTGTAAATAGGGTTTCGTGGTACTCCTGGATGTTCTCGGGGTATATGGATATATATAGGAGGAAGAAGTAGGTCGGTGGAGCAACGAGGGGCCCACGAGGATGGAGGGCGCGCCCCCTGCCTCATGGCGTCCTTGATTGTTTCTTGACGTCCACTCCAAGTCCCCTGGATCACGTTTGTTCCAAAAATAACGCTCCCGAAGGTTTCATTCCGTTTGGACTCTGTTTGATATTCCTTTTCGGCGAAACACTGAAATAGGCAAAAAACAGCAATTTGGGCTGGGCCTCCGGTTAATAGGTTAGTCCCAAAAATAATATAAAAGTGTAAAATAAAGCCCATTAACATCCAAAACAGATAATATAATAGCATGGAACAATCAAAAATTATAGATATGTTGGACACGTATCAGCGGAACTCCCGATCTCTCTTCTGTTCTGGGGTTTTTAGGATTTATAGGAAGGGTTGGCGTCGGTTTCACGTCAGTGGGCCCCACGAGGCGATCACAAGGACGGGTGGCGCGCCCTAGGGGGGTGGGGGCGCCCCCACCCTTGTGGTTAGCTCAGGACTCTTCTCTGGTATCTTTTGGCTCCAGTATTTTTTATATTTTCCAAAAATATTCTCCGTAAATTTTCAGCCCATTCTGAGAACTTTTATTTCTGCACAAAAACAACACCACGGTAGTTCTGCTGAAAACAACGCCAGTCCGGGTTAGTTCTAATCAAATCATACCAAAATCATACAGAATTGTTGTAAACATGGCATGAATACTTCATAAATTATAGATACGCCGGAGACGTATCATATGGCACCACCGTCGTTTTAACTCACGTTAGTGGCGCCCGAGTACTCGGCCATGCTCGTGGTGACACCAGGAGGACGTAGAGCCCCTGGACTCGCTCGCCCGCACTCTGTAGCGCTCGACACTATTGCCACCATAGTAACAGCGCCACCGCGAGCTTGTTTCCGGTGAGCTCGGGCCACCCCGCCCCACTTGTTTGCTCCTAACGTCGCGCACGAGCCCCAGTTCCTCGCCCGTGGCTCCTCCGTCCAAATGTTCGCCGGAGCGACATCTCCGACGCCTCCATCGTATCTGGATGCTGTCGACGGCTAACCGCCGGTCAGTTTGACGAGTTTCGACTCTTAGTGTGTCGCTGACATGTGGGCCCTGCCCGCTGACACTTAGTTTGGGACTAATCTTACTGTTAATTAACATGTTAACTAGCTATGTCACTGACATGTGGACCCCACACGTCAGGTTTGACTCCAGTCAGCACTGTTGACTTGCTAACACAAGCATGATGCAGTGCTGACGCAATTTTTGACTTTCTGGATTTGAAATAATCAGGAAATTCCAGAAATTAGTTTAAACTTCAAAAATTCTTAGAAAATAATCTACAACTTAGATGGAAAATATTTATATATGAAAAATGATCAGAAAAATCCAATCCGTCCATTGGTACTGGTTTCATGCATAACTGAGCAACTTAACCTTGCTATTTCAATCAAAAAACTAAATGCACCTTGGAAATTCTTAGCTTGGGTTTGAATTTGAACCTTTGGCTCAAATAAGCTCAAACCCTTCTATTGCTAGCTGCATTAGCCCAGACACACTCATTTTGCCATGTCATGATCATGCATCATATTGTTGCATTGCATTGATTGTGTTCTTGTTTGCCAGTGTTTGCCCCCCTCTCAGTAGACGTTGTTTCGACGATGTGATCGATGACACTGATGGAGACAATGCTATCTTCAGAAGTGCTAGGCAAGCGAACCCCCATTGAGCATTTCGATACAATCTCACTCTCTCACTCCTGCTCTCTTTAATGCATTAGGACAACAACGATTCAACTGTTACATGTTGCGGTAGCTGAAACCCTTTCCTCTGCATGACCTGTCTTTGCCACAGTAAATAGTTGACACCCACTAGCATGAGTAGGAGTTATTTGAGCCATGACGTGCCTACTCATTCACGCTTGCTTGTCATGCATGCTATTGCTTAGAGTTGTGTCAGGTCTGATTAATCAGAGATGAATTGGAATGTGGTGAACATGTCCTACTATTGAGAGCTAAGGGTGTGAACACGATTTGGTAAAGGTAGTGATGAGAGGCCATGTAGGAGTACATGGTGGGTTGTCTCATTGGGACCGTACTCAGGAACTGAGTTTTGTGTTTGTGATCCAAGACAGTTACTACCACACATTGGGCTCTGGGCACTCCAAGCTCTCCCGACTTATTAATCACCTTGATCTTTGTCCAGGAGTTGCAACTAGTTTCTGGTGTTTGTAGGTAGTGCTAGTAGTTTACCAAGTGGCACCCGGTACAGGTGGGCTTGGGACAGGCTAGGTGTAGTGGCACGGTGTACCAAGTGGCACCCGGATGGTGGGCTTGGGAACCCTGCTCACATCATTTGGGGTCGTGATGGAAACCTCGGCTGGACTCCCTTGCGGATGGAACCCGAATAGGCGATAAACCAGGACTAGAGTCTTGTGTGGTTAGTCAGGTCGTGGCCGACACCCTCGCTAGGCTTCCGCTTGAAGGTTGCCGAGATACATGACGTGTACACGGTGGTAAGTGGCGAGAGCGTGTGTGAAGAAGTACACCCCTACATGGTTAAGATGATCTATTCGAATAGCCGCGTCCGCGGTAATGGACTACTGGGTTGCTTATGCAATTCATAGACAAGTGAAAGTGGATACTCTAAAATGCGCAAGATAAGGGTGAGTTCTATGGATGGCCTTCTCGTAGGGAGACGAGAGCGGATCCATCGTGATGTATTGATATGGTGAATATGTGGACTCTTGTGCGCCACCTCAAAGAGTTACCATCAGTCATACAACAGGATAGCCACTGAGTCAGAGCTGGCTTGCTGCAGTTAAACTCCACCACCTCTCTGTTGATACTGATGCATATGTAGCTAGTTCTGATGTAAGTCTTGCTGGGTATATTTGTAATCATGTTTCCTTAATTTATATTTTTGCAGAGAGACTTCGGTCTCACTAGTAGTTCTGCGTGGACTTCGACGTTTAGCTTGTTACCTTAGCTACGATCTTGTATCCTTGGGACGGTCTTGTAGATAGTGAGGCTTCTCAACCTTTTTCATTTGTTGTTGTCTGTACTCGGACATGTTATGCTTCCGTTGCTGTATGCTCTGTAATGTTGGGTCATGTGACCCATGATTGTAATTCTTACTATGTATGATTCTTCGGAGCCTTTTGAATAATTACTTTGAGTCGTAGAGTTTTGTTGTGATGCCATGTTGTATTTGCACATATCGAGCATATTGTGTGTATGATTTTGAAATGCTTGGTATGTGTGGGATCCGACAATCTAGTTGTTTATTCTTGGTAGCCTCTCTTATGGGGAAATGTCTCCTAGTGCTTCCACCGAGACATGGTAGCTTGCTACTGCTCCGGAACACATGGGATGATCGGCATGTGCCCTTCTTTTCTCCTATCTTTGTCCCTTCAGGGAAATGTCACGCTTTCTTCCTTTAAGTCCTTGTAGCTTGCTACGACTTGTGTTCATATGTTCATGACCGATACGTGCATTGCTAGGTCATGTATGCCTGTCCCTGTAGGTTAGTGCCACCTTGGGTTTATGACTAGTCATGTCGGCCCGGGTTCTCTGTCATATGGATGCTAGCGACACTATCATATACTTGAGCCAAAAGGCGCAAATGGTCCCGGGCAAGGTAAGGTGGCACCCACGGGGATACCGTGCGTGAGGCCGCAAAGTGATATGATGTCTTACATGCTAGATCGGTGTGACTTAGGATCAGGGTCCCGACGTAAAATGAAATGGAACATTACATGATCTATAGTATGGTTGAACATCATGCATAACATCCAAATTTGAAGTGATTAGTTCTTACTAAAGCTGCCATGATCGCCCGCAGTGGGTCCTCTTTTTTACTGCTATTGTACTAGCATGTGTCAACAACTTTTGCAAATTGCGATCGATGCATGCCCACATTCTTTTATTATCGACCTCTCACTTTTTAAACATATGTACATGTTTGTCAAGTTCAAGTTTTGCTTAAGGACAAGCAAAGTCTAAGCTTGGTGGGTTGATACATGCATTTGCATTAGAATTTTAGGAAAAAAATGCTTTACTTTTAGGCTATTTCAGACATCTTTGCACCAATTTAATCATGGTTTATCTTATAATGCAGAGAATTGATGATTTAATTTCCAGATATGCTGTCAGGATGGAATTGGATCTTCGTGAGGGAAGTAAGATGCCAAAACCCCATAATATTTTTAAACAAATAGTTCACGTAGATTTAGACCAGAATGGGCGAGGATGCCGAGGAGGTAGTCAAGTGGGCCCTAGGGTGCCTATATAGTACTCCACCCGTCCCACAATTTAAGACATATTTGTAAGTTGTTTTAGCTTGCAAAAACATTTTATATTGTGGGATGGAGAGTATTTATCTATAATAATCTATCTTTTATATCTAAATAGTTAGTTCCACCCTCATATTTCTCTCAACATGCACACACTACTGCAGGATGCTGCTAACGCGACACTACGATCAGAGACCCTTTGACAAAACTGTGTGCGATGCATTAATCACAAACGGTGATGTAAAAAACCTGTCAAAAAGGTGGAAAACGTTTGTGATGGATGATACATCAAACACGGTTCAGATTTTAGTTGCGTGTGCGCTGAGGGGCATACGGTTGATCTATACGAACTGTTTGGGATGATATAGAACAACAAAAATGGGCAGCCAGATCAAGGTGTGTGCGATATACGGCATACAGTTCACTCCAATGAACCGTTTGCGATGATTGAGGTGAACACAAACAATTTGGCGTAACAAGATGTGTGTGATACCCGGCAAATAGATCGGTAATCAGAATTGTGTGCGATCATTATAGACAGCCCATACAGTCTTTTTTTGTGAACTGTGTGCTCGTCAGGGCACATAGTTCAACAAACCAACCTGTGGGCGATAATGTAGAAGATCTCTGTCGAATACATATTACTAACCGCCTGTGATGAGATTGATAGGATAAACAGAGATATATACAGTCTGCTTAATTTAGTCCTTCTTCGTCTTGTTGTTGTTGTTGTTGGATGGCCCCGCGACATCGTCTTGGCGAGGACGCTTCTTGCCGCTGACCGTTGGCTTTTCATCGCCGCCACCGTCGTCATCGTCGTTGCTGTCGTCATCGCCGTCCTCCTTGTTCGACCATTCCTCCTCCTCATCATCGTCGTCCTCTTCTTCATCCTCTGACGGCTCCTCGTCCATCTGCTTGTCGTCTGACGACTCCGGAGGCGGCGTCCCTTCCATGAACCGGATATAATTGAGGTCTAGGCTCGACGTCGGACTCATGGAAGATGAGCGGGATGATTCCGATGTCGACCTATCATCGGGCGCCAGACTGCTGGCCGAACTGTCGTCCTCACTGTCGCTCGACATGGCTGCAGAGTGTGTGCCAGTGTGTAGCGCGGCCTGTCGGGGACGATGAAGATGGTGGACACTTAAGCGGGGTATGCAGAGAAGAGGAACTGCCAATTGAAGCGTGGGTTGGCATATTATCTAACCGCTGATATAATCAACCACAATTGTTTGTACCCAGTCGCTCCAAATTCCCGGGGTTGCATAGGACTCCTATTGGCTATTTGGCAGGTTTACTTTTTCAGGAAAAAAACAAGGAACGAGTTTTGGGATTATGCACCGGTACCGGTACAAACGGAGTAGGACAGTTGGCAAGCAATACATTGAGCTCTTCTTATTGATAAAGCCAGTAATAATCAAACTAGAAAGGAAAAGAAGAAAGACAAAGAAAAATATCTGCATGAATCTTCGTTTAACATCAATGGCATAGGACCTAGATGTGCATTACTTAGAGCACATCTAGATGTTCAAACAAAACCCCTAATCATCATTGCAAACAGTGTATAGAACATGGCTAATGCGACAACCACAACTACACTTGCTAGTTCCTTCTTGTCTCTTTCTTTCATCTGTTGCCTGTGATTGATTCTTTCTTGCTTCATCGTACTGATTGTACATTCCAGATCAGCCAGTTTCTTCTTCAGCTTTACGTATTCTTCTGCGAGCTTGGTGATAACACTCCGAGCCCTGTCATGCCATTCTTCATCCAGCCAGTTAAAGAAAGGCACAAGCCTCATACCCCTGCCAATGTTAAATAGTATTCTGGATGAGAGGTGGCGTTAACTGAAGTAAAATGATGAACTTAATTAGCACTAACCTCTAAGGGGAAACTAAGAAACCACCTGCCAATGTCAAATCCCTCTGTGCATACACGTCGAGTGGGAGTGTGCCCATGCCCACAACTTAGCTTTTGGTACTTCTCGGTGGCGCAAAACTCAGAGTCGAACTCGTGTTGCGGGAGTCTGGAGTCATGCTCCGGATCCGGCGGCAGATCTCTTTCCTGGGGGAGGGCATTCAGGACGGATCAACAAGGAGCTATACTTTGGACATGCTAAAATAGATCGGGATAGATTGGAACCTGACAGGATGATTCGGATCCGTAGTACACCTGCCTTTCTGATGACCTTAGGCAAGTGCTCGGTGGCGACCACCGTCGTGGCAGCGATACGAGC
This sequence comes from Triticum dicoccoides, assembly GCF_002162155.2. Classification (NCBI taxonomy): domain Eukaryota; kingdom Viridiplantae; phylum Streptophyta; class Magnoliopsida; order Poales; family Poaceae; genus Triticum; species Triticum dicoccoides. The sequence continues at coordinate 130,425,465 of NC_041380.1, forward strand.
AGGGGCAGCCGCACCAAAACCATCATCACCACTCGTCCGCATTCCCCCAATGTCAGCACCACGCGAGGGAGTTTGGAGGCTATGTAGGGATTTGGGGGAAATGGGGAAACTTTGGAGATAAGCTAACGGTCGGGAACTACTTATGGCACTATATGTTGTATACAACACATTGTTTATACATGTCGTTTGTGTGTTAGGTATTACAATGTCACACACGATTTCCGCACCAAACCGTGTGAGAAGACAACATAGGTTAGACACGGTTGCCGCTACATAACCGTATGTGATGTACTACCCTGTCCATATAATTGAGTTACGGTGAGATACCGTGTAAACAGCCGCTCTACGGATATCCGTCAAAAAACAGCCGCTCTGCATATAGATATGGCGGCGACAACCTAGGTAGTGGCTACCAGAGAAGAGGTCAATCCTCGTTGGTGGGCGGTGGCGGCGTCATAGGAGGTCAATCCTCGGTCTGCGACGGGAGATAGGAGGAGCTCAACCATCAAGGTCGGCGGCGGCGTGATTCGAGCACATCCATCACGGTCAATGGCGGGATAGTGGAGGTCGGACTTCAGGCAGCATCCGCACTAAGCTTTGCTCCTCGACCCTGCAGTCTCGGCGTGCCACCGCATCGCGCTTGTCTGTCTGCTGGGTGGAGGTCGCCGCGTGGCTAATTAATTAAGGTATTCTTTTTGTGAGTGGCTTAATTAAGGTATTCAATTCCTAAGGGTAGTGTTGTACTAGTACTCTGCGTGTAAATTGACTGGCCATTAATTTTTGTCATTGCACGTCTGCATAACAACATGGAGCGCCCTCAGTAATTATTAAAATAAAACCTTGTGATTTATGCACGCATCTTTGGGCAGCAGTTAATCCGTGTATTAATGTTGTTGTTTTGTTTTTAATTACCATTCGTGTGCTACAGATGGGACGATCTCGATGGACGAAGAATCGGAAAACTACAAATTTCATCAGTGGCGTGACAGAGTTCATGAATTTGGCTGAAAGTACAAAGAGGAGAATTGGTGATGCGGATTACATCCTGTGTCAATGTACTGATTGTGCCAATATAGAGTCACATGAAGTTGCAGATGTCCAGATGCACTTAGTCTCTAGGGGATTCATGGATGGATATACATGTTGGACCAGACATGGTGAAGACGAGGTCATGGATGAAGATACCCAGGGCAGCGAGATGCCAAACCCCGATAAGTGTCACATGGATGTTGAATCTAACATCGGGGCAGAGGCATCAAGCTACCAATGGAACACCGGAAAACCGAAACACTCATTGGAAAACCAAGACGTCGACGCATATGACGACGATCTTGATATGCCAGGTTTTGCTGCTATGATTGCAGATTTCGAGGGCCCAAAAAAGGATATGATTGGGTACAAGAATCTGCGAACCATTGATGCGAACTTCAAGAAATAATTGTATCCAGGTTGCAAAAAGAAATATTCCAGGTTGAGTGCCACCCTGGCGCTTCTTAGATTTAAAGCAGGAAACGGTCTATCAAACAAGGGCTTCACAGAGATGTTAGGTCTTTTCAAAGAAATTCTTCTAGAAGATAATGTGCTCCCTAGAAGCACGAATGAAGCGAAGAAAATTGTTTTCCCATTGGAACTTGAAGTACAGAAGATACACGCTTGTGTGAATGACTGTATATTGTACCGTGGTGAGTACAAAGATTCGCGTGCATGTCCCACATGCAAGCATCCATGATACAAGCGCATGAGAGCAAAGGACAAGTACAAATTGGATGACAAGATCAAGACAGGAATCCCGTTCAAGGTTGTTTGGTACTTTCCTTTAATTCCAAGGTTGAGGCGTTTGTTTGCAAACCCTAGAGAGGCAAAGAGGTTGCGGTGGAATCATGATGAGCGAATTGCGGATAGGTTTATGAGGCACCCGAAAGATGGGGCTCAGTGGGAGCTAATCGAAAAAATATTTGAAAATTTTGCGAAGGATCCTAGAAGTACAAGGCTCGGGGAGTGTACAGACGGGATGAATCCGTTTGGCGATATGAGCACCAATTACAACACATGGCCGGTGCTTCTGTGCATATATAACTTAGATCCTTGGTTGTGTCTGAAGAAAAATACATTGTGATGTCAATGATTATCCAAGGCCCGAAGCAACCTCGAAATGATATCGACATTTCTCCAGCTACTGGTAGAAGAACTGCTGACAGTGTATGACGGTGTCTTGGACTAGGGGGTACTCAACACGTCATCTCCCAATCTGTTAGATTGGGCCGAGGACCCCCATGGCCGTATACTCATGGGCCAGTTCAGACAGCTGTCGCATACATGGAAGATTCCACAAGACTTGGTGATCAAGACAAGGACTCCTCCCCACCGTCGTATTCGGCTAGGACTCTTGTTTTCCTAGGCCTCTGGTGCATTATATAAACCGAGGCCAGGCTAGTCGATAGAGAACATATACAACAATCATACCATAGGCTAGCTTCTAGGGTTTATCCTCTCCGATCTCGTGATAGATCAACTCTTGTAATACTCATATCATCAATATCAATCAAGCAGGACATAGGGTATTACCTCCATTAAGAGGGCCTAAACCTGGGTAAACATCGTGTCCACTGCCTCCTGTTACCATCGATCCTAGACGCACAATTCGGGACCCCCTACCAGAGATCCGTCAGTTTTGACACCGACATTGGTGCTTTCATTGAGAGTTCCGTTGTGTGATCGGCAAAAGGATCGATGGCTCGCCTGCAGATCAACTGCGACTTCGGCATCTTCGTCACCAGCTCGACTGGTCACCTTGGCTCGACCAAGGACTGTGCCCAACCTCCGACCATCATGTTCGGATGAGGGCCTTCATCAACATCAACTTCGATCTCTATCAAGATCATGGAGGAATCATCCATGGAGCTCGGGGGCTCAACATCAACATTGCCCTCGGGCGACCGTGCTGTTTTTTTCAAACAGCAAACTTGTATCCGTTGCCACCACCTCTTAGAGCATCTCTTTGACGATCCCTTTGGTGGAGTTGTGCAGAATTGAGTCTACAACAGCCATGCAAAATTTCATCGAGTTTCGGTGGAGGCTTCTCCGACAATCTACGATATACCGGAGCCCTGTCAAATCTGGACGGGAATCTGGACGAGTTTAGGGCGTGGTCTCTAGAGCCTAGCTCAGAGGTCCTTTGGAAGATCCAACCGTTGCGGAAATCCCATATCTACCACCACTCCAAATTTCAGCTCGATCCGACGGTTCAAACTCCGGGAACCTTCCGATGAGTGGATCAATTTTCGGATCCGTTCTCTGCGCGAATACAGATCCAACCCGAATTCATGTTTCTTTATGAACGTGACATTGGACAACCTTTTTAGAGGAATTCTCTTCTAGGGTATTGTGCGTTGTTTTTAAGCACGTGCCCGTAAATTTTTAAGCCTCCCCTGAGGTCGCCTTCATCATCATGCTGGTGTCAAACCAGTCCGACGATATTGCTCCAAGGCTGCCGACCCGCGCTAGACATGTCGTCACTTTGTTGAGCCGAGCTCAACTCCTTCGGATCATCATCTCGGCAAGCCGAACAAGATTCCGGCATCGCGAAGGATAAATCATCACCAACATCGCCGCTCCACGGATTACACGGAGCGGGCATACCGGCATCGCCGCACGGTCACTTCATCAAGCCGGCATCGACCACGTCACGACCTGCATCGGCAGGGCCGCACTATTGCTTCTTCAAGCTGGTGTCCATCACGCTGACCTACTTCGACTCATTGGCTGACATCGAGGCTTCGACATCTCGGCTGGACCGGGGGCTTCGCCATCTCTTCATCAACCTACTCCGGAGACTTCGGCGTCACTAGCCGACCAGCTCCGTCACGTTAGTTGGACCAAGGGTTTTGCCTCGGCGAGCCAACCTTTGCCAGCATCGCCATACCGTTGCTTTACCGCCCATCAGGCAATGGGTGTACGATCGAGTCCCAATTTTGGGAATCACCTTTCTTCGGATTGCTACAACAAATAAACCAGGTGCTATTAATCCTAGTATTTTTTTGCTTGTTTGGGTTTATTTTTCCCAAGGAATTATTACTCTGGTTTGTCCATCATCTGTACACAGGTCTATCAAATGATGACCGCATTAAGGACGGTCGCGTGGTGGTTCGGTCAGTTTCCGTACATAGTCTGGCGAACGCCGCATCCGGAACTCGGTCCGACCTGTGAATTTAGGCTTTTCCACGCCTTTACCGCATCACGCCAACGCCCTGCATCGACATTGACTTCGGCGCCAGGCCATATTTTTTATTACTCACTTTGCATAAATTATTCATTATGTAACGATTTTTTAATTATTATTATTATTACTATTATCTCCGGTTTGCACTATTTTTTGTGCATAGGAAAATGATCCGAGGACTTCGTCGTCACTCTGCCGGTCTGCATTGACCGTGCTATGTCACCACTTCGGCGTGTCGAGCTCTTCGCTCCGCCACCTCAGGACCGGCTTGGGGGATGGAACCTTGTCCTGCATCAAGCTCGGACCGCGTCATCAATGCCGAACACATTAGCCAGCTAAGTCGCTTTCATGCTCAAAGTTTTAATTTTTAACTTGTGTTCGGTTCGACCAAGCATTATACTTTTTCGGAAAAAAGTTGCTTGTAAAAAATTTCCTTGTCCAAACTTTGTTTGTGACACACATATTCAAATACCCCGTTTATTTGGGGGCTTCCTTTATGAAGCTTTTCCTCTTGCATATGATTATACTTGTACGGCTTCGTTCCTTGTTCGTGTATTACGCCACAATATGCACCATATTGACTTAAGCGATTTGCAAGCTGGGTTGCCTGGCTCCTGTGCTTACCCCTACGTTCCCGATTGTTCGGCTAGGGAGTAAAGGGAGCACCTATGCGATTGTCACGACCGGGTCCTCCGAGCTCTGACCTCAGACTGGGTGAAGCCGAAAGCTAGCGCTCTTATTGTTTTCAATCATGGTCGGCACACAACGGAACTCATGAGTACAAAAAATCTATTGCACAAGTCTCATAGCAATAATGAGCACCGAAGAAAGGTATCGGTGGGGGTACTATTTTCTTCGAAGATGCTTCTTACACCTCGTCTATAATATAGCATATGTTCCCTGAGCGCGCTTTGTCTATTACAGCCTTATGGCCTGGTTGCCTAGTTATCAGAAACACCGTCGATATTCTTGATAGGTGGAGTACATAACACTTTTCGGTCCCTGACCGAAGAGGGAGAAGCCGATGGTCGGTTAAGACGCGTTCAAAGTTCGGTTGAACAAAGATATGATATAAGTACTTCGGTACATACAATCATTATACATAAAATTCTTTTACCCAAGTCACTTGGGGGCTCTTAAATTTATATGAGCCATTTTATAATAAGTGTTCTCCTTCTTAGTTGTTGCAAAGTTTTTATTACTATTATTATTCATCACTCCTTTTTTTGACACGAGTGTGCGGTCTCTAGCCGGGGAGCCTAGTTTCTCTCTCAAAGCCGCTAGAGTCTAGTTTGCTAAACTGGCCTAATGAGAAGTACTCCGCCTTCGGGATAGGAGGTTGAAGCCGTAGGCTGACCCGCTTGGAGTCTTGAGATAGGATGTGTCATGTTAAAGCACGACAGTAGCACTCTTTTTTTTCTAAGACCAATTTTCGGATTGGCACTGAACACTTGATCTTGTTCGGACGTCATGTTTTTACTGACTTTTTTGGTTTTCCAAGCTTTTGGCACTTTTAAACTATTTGTGTGTTTTCAGCACAAGTCTTGCAGTGCAACGCCGGACACCTTTAGAGATTCGGCAAAAACATTCTCGGATATTGCTATATATGCATCGGTTTCGAATTGTGTCTTCGGTCAATAGTTGGGTTGCCCGGCTCCTGCACTTGCTTCATACGTTCCGCTTTGTTCGGCTAGGCGTGCAAAGGGAGAACCACTGCGATTGTGCTTCTAGCTTACATGGTTAAGCACCTTAGTGGAGAAAGCCGAAAAATGACTGTCACAATAAGCGTAAACTGGTCAGCGATCCGATGACTGTGTTAAATGATGAGCCATTCATAACAATGGCCGAAGTGTTTACGGCTTGACCTCGACTGTCGCCGAACACTACCGGGGGCTAGTAACTAGCCTCCCAAACTAAATCCTCAATATTTTGCTCTTACATTAGAGCTGAGGTTTCATGATCATGCTTAGAATGACAACCCAAAGAAAGGAACCGATAGCGGGACTATTTTCTTTGGAAGACATTTCTTATGTTAAACAAGTAATATAACATATCTCTCCGCGTACCTTTGTTTATAAAACCGTATGGCCAGATTGCCTTGTTTGTCGTAAATCTTTGCCCTCATAAAGGCTTTATAAAGTAAGACAAACACTCCTCGGCTACTGGCCGAGGAGGTGGAAGCCAATGGTCGGTCAACAAAGTTTTGTACAATGCGGATCCGAGCATTAAATGATGTAAAGTACTTGGATACATAGAGTCATTACACATAATTTGTGATTTTACTATGGATATCGATCCTTAATTTCGCCACCCGTGCCCGCATTAAGGCTCGGGGGCTACTGGGCTTCGGGCTTATTATTTAAAAATATTAAAGGGGCACATCGATCCCCTGATCTGGTGTTTCCACCCGACCAGTGTCTCGGGGGCTACTGCATTGCCTGTCCAATGCAGAAAATTTTATGTGCAATATAGTTTCCGAGGAGATTTTGATCCTCATGTTGGTCGGCCACACCCAACCTGAGTCTCGAGGTCTGAGCACGCCGCTTTTAGTGTCCCCAAGTATTCTGTCGAGCTAGGACTTGATCCTCAGGCCGATTTTGCAAATCAACCTGAGTCTCAGCAGCTACTGGGATCAGTGGTCTTATGTCATCCTTCATGTGCATCTCGGTTTTTAGACTGATACCCACCTTGAGGGCTACTGGCTATATATCTCGGCATAGAATAAATTGCACCAATCAAAAATATTGACAAAAATCGGCCCACATTCGGGGTGGTGCACCACCTCGAAAGCAGTCCGGCATAAAGCTTGGGCGCTAGTGGCTGGCTCCATAGAGGGCATTTCCGGCGTTGGAGCTCGGATACAGTCTGGCGTTGGAGCTCGGATACATAGTCCGGCGTTGGAGCTCGGATACATTCCGACGTTAGAGCTGGGAAGCGGTCCGGCGTTGGTGCTCGGCTGTAAAAGATACCTCGAATGCAGTCCGGTGTTGGAGCTCGGACACAAGAGGACGCTACCGCCCGGGAACAACTTCAAACACGAGGTGTGGCATAAAAATAACAAGTCATTGATAAAGGCCGGAAACTTAAAGGGGCTCCTCGGATACCTGACGTGTAAACTCGTCAAATGCATTTCGGTGATCCTCAAGATCGAAGATGAGAATATTTGTTGAACCAGTTATCAAGACCGACAACCGAAGATGAAGAACAATTCGGAAGAATCGAGGAGCGTCCCTAACTTGAAGACCAGTTTAGGGGGCTACTGACGGTGTCCTGGACTAGGGGGGTACTCAACACGTCATCTCCCGATCTGTTAGATTGGGCCGAGGACCCCCATGGCCGTATACTCATGGGCCAGTTCGGATAGCTGCCGCATACATGGAAGATTCCACAAGACTTGGTGATCAAGACAAGGACTCCTCCCCACCGGCGTATTCGGCTAGGACTCTTGTTATCCTAGGCCTCTGGTGCATTATATAAACCGAGGCCAGGCTAGTCGATAGAGAACATATACAACAATCATACCATAGGCTAGCTTCCAGGGTTTAGCCTCTTCGATCTCGTGGTAGATCAGCTCTTGTAATACTCATATCATCAATATCAATCAAGCAGGACGTAGGGTATTACCTCCACCAAGAGGGCCCAGACCTGGGTAAACATCGTGTCCCCTGCCTCCTGTTACCATCGATCCTAGATGCACAGTTCGGGACCCCCTACCCAAGATCCGCCGATTTTGACACCGACAGTGTGGATTGATGCGCCTGCTTTAAAATGTTATGATGCTTACAGAAAGGAGATTTTCGATCTACATGTGGTGCTGGTGCACACCATTCATGATATGCCGGCATCAGGCAACACATCGGGGCAGAAAACAAAGGGAGATGTAGGGTGTGTCACATGCATGGATAGGACAACTAGCAGAAGACTTCCCAACTCATGCAAAATAGTGTATTTGCATCATCGTAGGTTCTTGAGGAAAAATCACCCATACCGAAAGATGAAAGCTGAATTTGATGGTACGATAGAGGCAAGTGTGGGCCCAAGACCATATGACGGGTAGGTGGTCCACAACATGGCTAAAAAAATTAATGTTGTGCTTGGCAAGAACCACCCTTTGACGGTGAAACAAACACCCAAGGGTTAAGTGTTTAAGAAGAAATCGGTGTTCTGGAAATTACCTTACTGAAAGATTCTACGTGTACGTCACTGCATCGATGTCATGCACATAGAGAAGAATGTATGTGAAACCATCCTTGGGTACTCTGCTCAAGATTAAAGGTAAAATAAAGGATGGTGACGGTTCACGGCTCGATATGCTTGCTGATCAATCAAAACGCAAGAGTGAAGTAGAAGATGATGACAAATTCATCAAAGCTCGCCAGAGTTACAATTTCAGTACAAAAGAAGCAACACTTTTCTTCACCTATTTGTTGTCAGTTAAGACACCCTCTTCCTATTGCGCGAAAATCAGAAGTCTCATGGATGTGAGCTCAGGTAAAATGGAGTTGGGACACATGAAGTTGTTGGGGAACGTAGTAATTTCAAAAAAATTCCTACGCACACGCAAGATCATGGTGATGCATAGCAACAAGAGGGGAGAATTTCGTCTATGTACCCTCGTAGACCGTAAGCGGAAGCGTTATGACTACGCGGTTGATGTAGTCATACGTCTTCACGATCAACCGATCTAGTACTGAAAGTACAGCACCTCTATGATCTGCACACGTTCAGCTGGATGATGTCCCACGAACTCACGATCCAGCAGAGTGTCGAGGGAGAGATTCGTTAGCACGACGACGTGATGACGGTGTTGATGATGCTACCGGAACAGGGCTTCGCCTAAGCACCGCTACGATATAACCAAGGTGGATTATGGTGGAGGGGGGCACCGCACATGGCCAAGAGATCAATGATCAACTTGTGTGTCTATGGGGTTCCCCTCCCCCCGTATATAAAGGAGTGGAGGAGGGGGAGAGGGCCAGCCTCCTAGGCGCGGCAAAGGGGGGAGTCCTACTCCCGGTGGGAGTAGGATTCCCCCTTCCCTAGTTGGAGTAGGAGAGGGAAGGAAGGGGGAGTAGGAGAGAAGGAAAGGGGGGCTAGCCCCCCTCCAATTCTGAATGGGCTGGGGGGGCGCCCCAACTTGGCCGCCTCCTCCTCGTTTCCACTATGGCCCATTACGGCCCATTAACTCCCCGGGGGGTTTCGGTAACCTCCCGGTACTCTGGTATATGCCCGAACTCTCTCAAAACCTTTCCGATGTCCAAACATAGTCATCCAATATATCGATATTTTTCTTGCGAAGAGCTCAGGAATCGTCTTATCCATCCGTTGCATATTATAGTTCATCACGAAGCTCTTGTAGGTTGGTGGCAGTGATTGAAGAACTCTGTCAATGACACTATCATCAGGGAGATTAACTCCCAGCTGAGTCAAGTGGTTGTGGTGCCCAGACATTCTGAGTATATGTTCACTAACAGAACTATTCCCCTCCATTTTGCAGCTGTAGAACTTATTGGAGACTTCATGTCTCTCAATCCGGGCATTTGCTTGAAATATTAACTTCAACTCCTGGAACATGTCATATGCTCCATGGTGTTCAAAACGTCGCTGAAGTCCCGGTTCTAAGCCGTAAAGCATGGCACACTGAACTATCGAGTAGTCATCAGCTTTGCTCTACCAGGTGTTCACAACATCTGGCGTTGCTCCTGGAGCGGGTTTATCACCTAACGGTGCTTCCAGGACGTAATTCTTCTGTGCAGCAATTAGGATAATCCTCAAGTTACGGACCCAGTCCGTGTAGTTGCTACCATCATCTTTCAACTTTGCTTTCTCTAGGAACGCATTAAAATTCAACGGAACAACAACACGGGCCATCTATCTACAACAACATAGATATGCAAAATACTATCAGGTACTAAGTTCATGATAAATTAAAGTTAAATTAATCAAATTACTTAAGAACTCCCACTTAGATAGATATCTCTCTAATAATCTAAGTGATCACGTGATCCATATCAACTAAACCATGTCCGATCATCACGTGAGATGGAGTAGTTTTCAATGATGAACATCACTATGTTGATCATATCTACTATATGATTCACGCTCGACCTTTCGGCATCAGTGTTCTGAGGCAATATCTGCATATGCTAGGCTCATCAAGTTTAACCTGAGTATTCCGCCTGTGCAAAACTTGCTTGCACCCATTGTATGTGAACGTAGAGCTTATCACACCCGATCATCACGTGGTGTCTCGGCACGACGAACTGTAGCAACGGTGCATACTCAGGGAGAACACTTATCCCTTGAAATTTAGTGAGAGATCATCTTATAATGCTATTGTCGAACTAAGCAAAATAAGATGCATAAAGGATAAACATCACATGCAATCAATATAAGTGATATCATATGGCCATCATCATCTTGTGCCTTTGATCTTCATCTCCAAAGCACCGTCATGATCACCATCGTCACCGGCTTGACACCTTGATCTACATTGAAGCATCATTGTCATCTCACCAACTATTGCTTCTATGACTATCGCTACCGCTTAGTGATAAAGTAAAGCAATTACATGGCGATTGCATTTCATACAATAAAGCGACAACCATATGGATCCTACCAGTTGCCGATAACCGTGTTACAAAACATGATCATCTTATACAATAAAATTTAGCATTATGTCTTGACCATATCACATCACAACATGCCGTGCAAAAACAAGTTAGACGTCCTCTACTTTGTTGTTGCAAGTTTTACGTGGCTGCTATGGGTTGAGCAAGAACCGTTCTTACCTACGCATCAAAAACCACAACATGGTATAGTGATTGCCTTTTGATCTTCAGAAAGAACCCTGTTCATTGAATCTGATTCAACTAAAGTTGGAGAAACTGACACCCACCAGCCACCTGTGTGCGAAGCGTCGGTAGAACCAGTCTCGCGTAAGCGTACGCGTAATGTCGGTCTGGGCCGCTTCATCCAACAATACCACCGAATCAGGAATCAACTAGTGACGGCAAGCAATATGTATATACCCACGCCCACAACTCCTTTGTGTTCTACTCGTGCATATAACATCTACACATAAACCTGGCACGGATGACGCTGTTGGGGAACACAGTAATTTCAAGAAAATTCCAATGCACACGCAAGATCATGGTGATGCATAGCAACAAGAGGGGAGAGTTTTGTCTATGTACCCTCACAGACCGTAAGCGGAAGCATTATGACAACGTGATTGATGTAGTCGTACGTCTTCACGATCGACCAATCTTGTACCGAAAGTACGACACCTCCATGATCTGCACATGTTCATTTGGGTGACGTCCCACGAACTCATGATCCAGCAGAGTGTCGAGGGAGAGCTTCGTCAGCACAACGACGTGATGATGGTGTTGATGATGCTACCGGCACAGGGCTTCGCCTAAGCACCGCTATGATATAACCGAGGTGGATTATCGTGGAGGGGGGCACTGCACATGGCTAAGAGATCAATGATCAACTTGTGTGTCTATGGGGTGCCCCCTCCCCCCGTATATAAAGGAGTGGAGGAGGGGGAGAGGGCCGGCCTTGTAGGCGCGCCCAAGGGGGGGAGTCCTACTCCTGGTGGGAGTAGGATTCCGCCTTCCCTAGTTGGAGTAAGAGAGCGAAGGAAGCGGGAGAAGGAGAGAAGGAAAGGGGGCCGCCCCCCTCCAATTTGGTTTGGGTTTGGGGGTGCGCCCCCACCTTGGCCGCCTCCTCCTCCTTTACACTATGGCCCATTAAGGCCATTTGACTTCCCCCGGGTTCCGGTAACCCCCCGGTACTCCGGTATATGCCCGAACTCTCTCAAAACCTTTCCGATGTCCAAATATATTCATCCAATATATCGATCTTTATGTCTCAACCATTTTGAGACTCCTCGTAATGTCCCTAATCATATCTGAGACTCCGAACTACCTTCGGTACATCAAAACACATAAACTCATAATACCGATCGTCACCGAACATTAAGCGTGCGGGCACTACAGGTTCGAGAACTATGTAGGTATGACCGAGACACGTCTCCGGTCAATAACCAATAGCGGAACCTGGATGTTCATATTGGCTCCCACATATTCTACGAAGATCTTTATCGGTCAAACCGCATAACAACATATGTTGTTCCCTTTGTCATTGGTATGTTACTTGCCCGAGATTCGATTGTCGATATCTCAATACCTAGTTCAATCTCGTTATCGACAAGTCTCTTTACTCGTTCCGTAATGCATCATCATATAACTAACTCATTAGTTAAATTGCTTGCAAGTCTTATAGTGATGTGCATTACCAAGAGGGCCCAGAGATACCTCTCCGATACTTGGAGTGACAAATCCTAATCTTGATCTATGCCAACTCAACAAACAGCATCGGAGACACCTATAGAGCACCTTTATAATCATCCAGTTACGTCATGACGTTTGGTAGCACACAAAGTGTTCCTCTGGTATTCGGGAGTTGCATGATCTCATAGTCATAGGAACATGTATAAGTTATGGATAAAGCAATAGCAACAAACTAAACGATCATCGTGCTAAGCTAACGAATGGGTCAAGTCAATCACATCATTCTCTAATGATGTGATCTCATTAATCATATGACAACTCATGTCTATGATTAGGAAACATAACCATCATTGATTCAATGAGCTAGTTAAGTAGAGGCATACTAGTGACATTCTGTTTGTCTATGTATTCACACATGTACTAAGTTTTCGGTTAATACAATTCTAGCATGAATAATAAACATTTATCATGATATAAGGAAATATAAATAACAACTTTATTATTGCCTCTAGGGCATATTTCCTTCAGAAGTCACATGATTGCCATGTAATGTTGACACAAATCCTCTTGGTGGCCATCAGGAATCTGATGGACAAAGATATAAGAAACACACTCATTGACCTCTGTGATTTCTTCAACCAACTATGGCAGAAAGTTTTAAATCCTGGAGAGTTGGATCATATACAAGATGATATTGCAAGAATGTTGTCCAACCTAGAGATGTTTTTCCTACCGTCATTCTTTGGTGTCATGGTCCATCTCACTATGCACCTTGTCGATGAGATAAAGTATTGTGGTCCTGTGTTTCTTCGCAACATGTATCCCTTCGAGCGGTTCATGGGAATACTGAAGCACTTTTGTCGGAACCGAAACCATCCAAAGGCAAGCATCCTACAAGGTTATACCGCAGAGGAGGTGGTTGAGTTTTGCACTGAATACATTAAACAAAGACCTATAGGTTTGCCCCTTTCTCGCCATGAGGGAAGTCTAAAAGGTAAGTCAGTCCTTGCTGGCACACAAATGGCTGCACCCAGAGAATTGGCAGAGAAAGCCCATTTGACGGTACTGCTTAACAGCCCAGTTCTCATCGCTTATGCCGAAGAACACTTGGCGGAGATACGCCAAAGCTTCTTACCAATGGTGCCTTCCTCAGATGTGGAGATGAAGGAGCACACTAAGAACTACGCCGAATGACTGAAGAATTGTTTGGCACAAGGATCCATCGATGACATTGCTACATGGTTAGCACAAAAGCCATCACCTACAATGTTGACGTACCAAGAATATGACATAAATGGATACACGTTCTACACTGAGGAACGTGATCAGAAGACCTCGTATCAGAACAGCTCTGTTCGAATAGAATGCATGACTGTAAATCAAGCTGATAAAAGGGTATACTATGGAACCACCAAAGAGATTTGAGAGCTTGACTATGTGAAAGTTAAGGTGGCATTATTCAGGTGCGCATGGATCCCTCTTGGTCAGGTAAGGATTGATGAGTACAGGAAGGCCTATGTTAACAGGACAACAATGGCATATCACGCGGACCCATTCATTCTTGCCAGCGATGCTACCCAGATTTTCTTTGTGGAAGACCCCTTGCATAAGAATGGCCATTTAGCGATGCATGGGAAGAGAAGGGTACTGGGTGTCGATGATGTTGCCGATGAGGACGAGTACGATGAATTTGATGAGTTGCCAGCCAAGGGATCACGCACCCGTGCAACAGAGCAGCGTAAAATCATCAAAATCCCAAGTTCATCCGGGGTCAACTTAATGATCCCAGTTCCCCCATGTACATGGGAATTAAGCTGTAAGGCTAGTCTTTATACCTACCCTACAACTTAATTCGTTCAATTTAGAACTGTCGCGTGAACTGAATTTGTGAGTTATGCCCGGTTTTCTGTTGATGTAAGAACCGTTAATATGTTGACCTTGATATGTTGTCAGCTCAGGCAATGAATATGAACTATTTATTATTATTATTATTATTATTATTATTATTATTATTATTATTATTATTATTATTATTATTACTATTATTATTATTATATCATAGAGGTAGTGTAGGATCGAAAGTATGTCTAGAGGGGGGAGTGATTAGATGTCAGGACCTCGATTCCAAGTCACATCGATCTAGCCGGTAACACCTCATATCACTTTGCGGCCTCACGCACAGTATTCCAACGGGTGTCGCCTTACCATGGCCCGGGACCGTTTGTGCCTTTTGGCTCACGTATATGATAGTGTCGCTAGCATTCATATGACAGAGAACCCGAGCCGACATGAATAGTCGTGAACCCAAAGTGGCACTAACTTACGGGGACAGGCATACATGAATCAACATCGAGCATGTCGGTCAGCAGCGTGCGAATCCGGGCTGTAGCACTGGGCTAACAGGACTCCGGTGAACCTAGCTGTAGCAGGCTAGGCAGGACTCCGGATGTCACCACGTGACATTTCCCCGAAGGGACAGACACATGAACGAAGTAAATCACATGCCGGCCAGTCAAGTGTTCCGGAGCAGTAGTGCTGGGCTAGCAGGACTCCGGTGAACCGGGTTGTAGCGGACTACTATGGCTCATGGAAGCACAAGAGTACATTTCCCCATAAGAGAGGCTACTAAGGATAAACAACTAGGTTGTCGGATCCCACACATACCAAGCATTTCAATCATACACACAATATGCTCGATATGTGTAAATACAACATGGCATCACAACAAAACTCTAGGACTCAAAGTATTTATTCAATAGGCTCCAAGGAGCGAGATATTACAAACATGGGTCTCATGACCCAACAATCATAGCATACAAATCAAAGCACATGCGGAAGCTTAACATGTCTGGGTACAGACATCTACAAATGAAAAAGGCTGAGAAGCCTGACTATCTACAAGACCCTGCCGAGGGCACAAGATCATAGCTAAGGTATCAAGCTAAACGTCGAAGTCCACATGGAACTACTAGTGAGACTGACGTCTCTCTACGAAACATAAAATAGGAAAACGTGAGTACAAATGTACCCAACAAGACTTACATCAGAACTAACTACATATGCATCAGTATCAACAAAGGGGGTGGTGGAGTTTAACTGCAGCAAGCCAGCTTTGACTCGGTGGCTATCTTAAACTACGACTGCAAGTAACTCTTTTGAGGTGGCGCACACGAGTCCACATATTCACCATATCAATACACCACTATGGATCCGCTCCCGTCTCCCTACGAGAACGCCATCCATAGCACTCGCGCTTATCTTGCGCATTTTAGAGTATCCACTTTCACTTGTCTATGAACTGTATAGGCAACCAAGTAGTCCTTTACCGCGGACGCGGCTATTCGAATGGATGATGTTAACCCTGCAGGGGTGTACTTCTTCATACCCGCTCTCACCACTTATCGTCGTTTACATGACATGTACTCGGCAACCTTCGAGCGGAAGCCCAACGAGGGTGTCGGCCACGGCCTACCTAAACACTCAAGTCTCTAGTCCAGGTTTATCGCCTATCCAGGTTCCATCCGCAGGGAGTCCGGCCGAGGTTTCCACATACGGCCCCGAACGATGTGTACAGGGTTCCGAGACACCAAACGGGCGCCCGGCATACCCGTTCACGGTGTATCTACCGCATCATAGCCCACCCCTAGGGTCGGCGCTACGCACAGTCGCCAATACATATCCTATAAACACCAGAAACTAGTTGCAACTCCTGGACAGAGGACTAGGGTGGTTAAGAAGCCGAGAGGGTCAATTAAGGATCCCAATGCATGGTAGTAGCTGGTTCTTAAATCACACATACAGATCTCAGTGCTTAAGGATGGTTCCAATGAAACAACCCACCATGTACTCCTACATGGCCTCTCATCGATACCTTTACCAAATCGTGTTCAACACACTTAGCTCACACCCAGTAGGACATGTTCACAACTTTCTTATTCATCCCCGTTGAATCAGACCTGACACAACTCTAAGCAATAGCAGGCATGACAAACAAGCATGAATGAGTAGGCACATCAGGGCTCAAACAACTCCCACTCATGCTAGTGGGTTTCATCTATTTACTGTGGCAATGACAGGTCATGCAGAGGAAAGGGGTTCTACTACCGCAACATGTAACAGTTGAATCGTTATTGTCCTAATGCAGTAAAAGAGAGCAGGAGCGAGAGGGTGGGATTGTATCGGAATGAACAAGGGGGTTTTGCTTGCCTGGCACTTCGATAATATAGTTCTTCATCGGTGTCATCGATCACGTCGTCGGAAACATCGTCGACTGATAGGGGACGGTTACCGGCAAACAGGGAAGGACACAATCAATGCAATGCAACAATATGATGCATGAATATGACATGGCAATATGCTGTTGATTGGCCTAATGCAACTAGCAACAAGTTAAATGGAGTTAGTTCGAACACTAGGTTCAAATTCAAACTCCATATGTGCTTTCTTAAATGCCATTTAATTAAATTGTCCTAAACAAAGGATATAAGTTGCTCTAACATGCATGAAAATGCCATAAACCGATTCTTTGGATTTTTCTAATCATTTTTCATATATAAATCTTTCCATTTGGAGTTATAGATAATTTTCTATGAATTTTAGAAGTTTTGGATATTTTTCTGAAATAAATAAATCATTCCTGATTTATTTAAAATCCAGAAAACAGATTACTGCGTCATCATGATGTCTGGTTGACGTCAGCAGGTCAACGGGTCGCTCCAGGTCAAACGTGACCCGTGGGGCCTAGTGGTTCGTGACTCAGGGCTGGTTAGAGTCACAGACAGGTGGGACTGGTCAATGACCACGTCAGCAGGGTCAATGCTGACGCGTGGGGCCATTGTGCTTAACTAAAACTAAACAGGAACTAAACTTTGATTAGTTAAGGGCGCGGGGCCTAACTGTTTGTGTCAATGTGGTTAATTAACTAGGTGATTAAACCCTAATTAAGCAGCCACATCATCATCACCGGATCTATGCCGGCGATGACCAAACCGACGACGAGAGCTCGCCGGACTCGCGTTAGGGATGGCAGTTCGCCGCGCTGCTGGCACCAGGGAGGGCCTCTCGCTCGTCCGCATCCATAGGACTGGACGGGAGGCCGTGGGGTGGCCGGAAATGATGCCGGCGACGAGGTTTAGCGGCGGCGGAGCTCGGGCTCGAGCGGGTACGGGGTTTCAGCGCGAGCTAGAGAAAACGGCGCGGCGCGTTCGCTTCCCGGGGACGCGGTGAGCATGTTGGTGGTGCTGGGGCGAGCGGGAGAGCGCAGGAGCATGGAGCTCGTCGGCCATGGCGGCGGCCGGAGCTCGGAGCTCGCGGCCGAGGGTGCTACGGCACGGGAACGAGGAAAATGAAGGAGGGAAACGAAGTGGAGCTCACAGCAAGGTCGTCAGCGGTCTCATTGGGCTCGGGGAGGGGCTGGTGACGACGGGAGGTCGCCAGTGATCTCGGCGACCGAGAGGTTGAAGATGGTGCAGTGACGATGGAGCAGGGCTTCCGGCGAGGCGTGAGTCAGCGGAGGGGACGTGGACGGTGTTGCGGTTCCTCCGGATGCTTCAGCGAGGCAAGTGGTGGACGGTGGCCATGGTGATAGAGAGCAGCGGCGACGAGCTCCGCTTGGTGGGAGAGAGAGGGAGCCAGAGGAGGGGATGAGCATTCGGGGGGGGAGAGGAGTCCAGGGCGTCCAGGCATCGCGTTGGCGTCGTCTAGGCGCGACGAGGGGGAGCCAGGCAGGCTGGGAGGGAGGAGGTGGCCGGGGCGCATGCGCGCGTGCGTCGGGCACGTGCTCGTCCTCCTGGCAGAGGAGGAAGACGACAGGGGAGGAGGCGGTGGTGGGCTGGGCCGCACAGCAATAGGCCGGTCAGCTGGACAAGTAAGCGCCAGGTAAGACTCTCAATTTTTATATCTGTTTTCTATTTTTGCAGTTTGTTTTAATTTGGTTTTCAAAACCAAACTATTTTATATACTTCTGGAAATTCATATGTGGTTTGTTAGGATATATGTAGAGCCACTCACAGGTTTCCAGAAATATTGGACTTTTAATTCTTTTATAGAAGAATTAAATCCAACTCAAATATTTATTGAGCTAAATCCAAATGTCCAAAATAATTCCTCAAAAATTTCCATGTTTTTGGTTGGATCAAAACCCTTTCCAAAATTATCAAAACATCATTGAAGAACATTTTGGAAACATTGGATGCATTTTCCACGGTTATTTGCCCTTCTTTTAATTAAAATTTTGAGGCTTTCAAACTTCCTCAGTTCAACTTTCAGAATTTAGACATGATGCAAGGATGCAATGCCACTAATTACAAGCATTATTCTAGGGTTGTGACATTAGACTACTTGACCAAATAAAAACCTATCCTTTTGCCAATTTTAAGTCTTGGCAGATTTTAGCAACTTAGCACAAACAAGTAATCAACTTAGACATGCAATTCTAAGAGTATAGCAGCGGAATGTAAAACAATTGCATATGAAGGTAAAGGGAGGAGTTTGGAGGGAGCAAACGCAATGTACACACGGAGATTTTTGGCGAGGTTCCGATAGGTGGTGCTATCGTACATCCACGTTGATGGAGACTTCAACCCACGAAGGGTAACGGTTGCGCGAGTCCACGGAGGGCTCCACCCACGAAGGGTCCGCGAAGAAGCAACCTTGTCTATCCCACCATGGCCATCGCCCACGAAGGACTTGCCTCACTAGGGTCGATCTTCATGAAGTAGGGGATCTCCTTGCCCATACAAACTCCTTGGTTCAACTCCACAATCTTGACGGAGGCTCCCAAGTGACACCTAACCAATCTAGGAGACACCACTCTCCAAAAGGTAATAGATGGTGTGTTGATGATGAACCCCTTGCTCTTGTGCTTCAAATGATAGTCTCCTCAACACTCAACTCTCTCTCATAGGATTGGATTTGGTAGAAAGATGATTTGAGTGGAAAGCAACTTGAGGAAGGCTAGAGATCAAGATTTATGTGGTTGGAATGGAATATCTTGACCTCAACACAAGTGTAGGTGGTTCTCTCTCAGAAAATGTATGTTGGAAGTGTAGGCATATTCTGATGGCTCTCTCCATGAATGAAGAGTGGGTGGAGGGGTATAAATAGCCTCCACACAAAATCTAACTGTTACACACAAATCACCAAACTCGGTGGGACCGAATCATACAACTCGGTCAGACCGATTTAGTTCAAGATGTGACCGTTAGGGTTTTCGGTGGGACCAACATGTCAACTCGGTGGGGCCGATTTCATTAGGGTTAGGGCATAATGTAATCTCGGTGAGACCGATTACACAAACTCGATGGGACCGATTTTGGTAATAGGCAAACAGAGAGTTGGTCAGGCAAACTCGGTGGGACCGATTCACTCATCTCGGTTAGACCAAAACATTACGTAGGGGAGATAGAGAGTTTGCATTGCAATCTCGGTGGGACCGATCACTCATTTCGGTTGGACCGAAACGTTACGAAGGGAAACAGAGAGTTTGCTATCCCATCTTGGTGAGAGTGAGATCCCTATCGGTGAGATCGAATTGATTAGGGTTTCTGGCAGTGGCTATGTCAAATGAACTCGGTGGCGCTGGATAGAAGATTTCGGTGGGGCCAAGTTTGACTTTTGGTTTGGGACATATGTCGATATGAGAAAGTAGTTGAGGGTTTTTGGAGCATATCACTAAGAATTTTGAGCAAGTAACTCATTAAGCAACACCTCATCCCCTTTTAATAGTATTGGCTTTTCCTATGGACTCAATGTGATCTTGGATCACTAAAATGAAAAATGTAGAGTCTTGTGTTGTGATCTTGAGCCAATCCTTTGTCCATAGCATTTTGAGGGGTCCACTTTCTAATCCATGCCATGCCAATCATTGAGCTTTCCTGAAATATTTATCTTCAAATAGCATTAGCTCAATGAGCTATATGTTGTTAGGAATTACCAAAACCACCCAGGGATAGTTGCACTTTCAATCTCCCCCTTTTTGGTAATTGATGACAACATATAGATCAAAGCTTCGACAAGTGATAATAAGATTGAAAAACATCGTCGCTTTGAGAAGTATGTGATAAGCAAGAGCTCCCCCTAAATTTGTGCATTTTTTAAAATTTGCTTTTGAATGCAAATGCACAACCGATTAGGTTCATGTGTTACTCGTCCATGTCACATACATATTGGTGGAGCACTCAAAATGATAGAAATTAAAAGCATGCACTCATCACCAAGCAAGTGAATGATCATATAAGAGATATAAAAGATAGCATCATTCAACCAAACATTAAGGTAGCATATGATCAACCATATGATCACATAAGTATATCACAAGGACATAAAAGTATCTCACACAAGCACACAAAGTTCAACCAAAAGCAGGAGAGATAAAAAGCAAGACTCTCTCTCGAAGCCTATGATCTATACATATTTCTCCCCCTTTGGCAACAAGTTACCAAAAAGTCCAAAAATGCATAGTGCTATATGTCTCTCGGGCTTGGTCTTTGGGAGGTGGTGTAGAGAGAACTCCAAGGACGAAGGCTTCCGATGACGTAGTTGGAGCTGATGGAGTGGGTGCTGGAGGTGGCACTCGAGTTGTAGCTACTGCTGCTGACACTGAAGCTCTGGCATTTGAGACTGGCACTGCAGCAAACCTTGAACCTCGTGGCACACGCTTAAAGGCATCAGTAGTTGCCTTTCCTTTCCTCTCCTCTGCTTCCTCGTGAAGCTGCTCAACTGCAGTCTGAATCTCATTCACCTTCAGATAAAGATCATAGAATTTTGTCTCCACAATCCTCTCCAGTCTCTCCTCATTCTAAGTCAGGGTGGCCAAGCCCTTCTCAATCCTCAGTGTAGCTTGAATCAGATAGCCTAAATGATCTTGCTAGCTCTTCAGGAAGACTCGAGATGCTTCTTCAACACTTGGAATCTGGGCAGCTTTCTCAGCCTTTTCCTTGGCTCTCTTCTCCTGGACTTGAGCTGATGATGGTCCCTCCTCATTCATTACAACAGTGTTTTATTCAAATTCAGGATATAGAGGTAGATGCTCCTTGTCCAGCAAATAAGTCCCTGTGCCCATCTTAGAATTGATGAGCTCCTGAATATGTGGAGCATATCCACAACTCCTCTTTTGATCAGCAACAGTCCTCTTGATCGTTTCGACAATCAAACTCATAACTTTGAACTTCTGGGGAACATCAAAAATTTGCAGCATGTTGATGGAGTGTCCTCTGATCATCTTGTGATCTCCTGACTTGGGTAGCAATGTGTGCCTTAAGATCCAATTGATCATAGGCAGACCAGACAACAAGAAATGCACAGATCCAAGCTTGTGAGTTTCCAAAGACTTATCAGGGATCTCCTTGTACATGTTTGCCATTGAGTTGTAGTCTTTCTTCTTGGTGGCATACACATCCAAGTCATCTTCATGTTCTTTGGGGGCATTGATTAGCTTGGCCCATTCTTCAACTGTAGACTGGTACCTGGTACCCTCAGACATCCAAACTATCCTTCCATCTGGATATAAGTGGGCAGTGGAGTAGAACTGCATGATCAACTCATCATTCCACTTGGTGAGCTTTTGTCCTACGAATTCATCAACTCCACATGCCTTAAAGCTGTCATACACTCCAGGGAAGTGATCTTCATTTTCCCGGATGAATTCCCAGTCCACCCATTTCATGTCACACACTATGGGCTTCTTGTCAAGCAAAATTGTCTCATAGAAATCTTGTTGTTCCTTTGTATGGAATCTATAGTCAACTGCAGTCCTCCTCCTAATAGTATAGGGATCAGACTGTCTCCATAATCTCAATCCTGCATCTTTCCTGATGTGCATGTCCTCAGCGACTGGATGAGCATCATTGTGGCCAGGAATTTTGGGCTTCAGCTTCCTTAAAACAAGAGAATCATCTTCCTCTTCTTCAGCTTCAGGCACTGGGGCCTTGTTCTTCTCCTCAGTAGGTATACTCCTGGTGTTCCTCTTTGGCTTTGGGGGTTTCTGAGCAGCAGCCTTGGGAGCAGATTTGGGCTTAGATGGAGTAGCCCCTGACTTAATTGCGTCTCCCATAAGCTTCTGAGCCTTAGGAGCTGGTGTAGCATCCTCTTCCTCCTCCTCTTCTTCTGGATCTCTCATAATGGGGGGGGGGGGTCTTCCAAGCACTCTAGCAGTAGTCTTCTTGACCCTTTCCTTCCTTTTCTTTCCTTCTCCAACAACCTCTTCAGTTGGCTTGGAGGTTTCGGCAGTTGAGGCTCTCACCTTTAAGGTTGGCACCCTCTTGGCAGGGGCCTTCTTGTGCAAGCTAGGCTTAGTTGATGCAACTGTGCCATACTCCTTCTTTAGCACCTTCTTCTTGGAGTTGACTTCCTCCTCAATAGCCACATAGTCCTCATCTTCAGAGTCTGAGGTTTTTTTCTTCCTTGTTCTGGTGGCTGCCTTGAGCAACTTGCTTGGTGTGCTCCTGCTGCCATCATCAGAAGTGCTGGACGGACTAGTGCCCTCACTCAATTGTACATGTTCCTCTGACTTGTTCTGGCTCTCGCTCTGGTCAGACGTTTCTGCAAACTTACTGATAGCAGACCCTGTGAATAGATATGGATGAGGTAGAGTGGATGAGCATC
Organism: Triticum dicoccoides; assembly: GCF_002162155.2. Lineage (NCBI taxonomy): Eukaryota > Viridiplantae > Streptophyta > Magnoliopsida > Poales > Poaceae > Triticum > Triticum dicoccoides. The sequence continues at coordinate 130,448,586 of NC_041380.1, forward strand.
ACAAAGTGCAGAGTTTTTGCAAAAAGAATGACTTAAAAATTTAGTTTTAGTTCTTCACAGAAAGCATTTCGGAGCTACCAATTTGTAAACTCGGTGATACCGAAGCAGCTTTTGGAACCTAAACTAGTGAACTCCGTCAGACCGAGACACAGTTCGGTGGCACCGAGACTGCTAGGGTTTCAGAAAGAATCGAACTCGGTCACACCGATTTGCAGTTTTTGGTCAGACCGAAAGTGCAACTGCAATGGCCTAAGCCAAATCGGTGAGACCGATTTCTACAATTCGGTCGGTCCGAGATGAGTCCGGCGGAGACCTAACCCTAAATTTTCAAATCAAACCTAACCTAAGGGATGTTTTCAGTGGATAGATTGATTGCATATGTGGTCATGATCATGGCAAAGTAGTGTGCTACGAATCGGAGTTAAAGGAATAGCACAAAAGATCGAACCCATACCCTAATTCGGCGTAGTTCGCTACGGTGGCAACGAAGGGGCAGAAATCCGTTGACGGCGATGGAAACCAGCGGCTGGAGGTCACTGGCGATGAGAGGACGATCCAGAGACCCAAGGCGGCATAGTAGGACACGTGCGGGCTAAGAGGTTTTGAAGAATTTTCCAAAATCTCACCCGTGGGTATATATATCCCGACCCTGTCGGTGTGACCGAGTGGAATAACTCGGTGGCACCGAGATGCAGAATTGCAAGCGGTTACTGCAATTCGGTGTGACCGAAAAGTTCTAGCCGGTTGCACCGAGATTGAAAACCTAGGTCAACTTGGTGATCTTGGTGTGACCGAAATGGATGACTCGGTCATACCGAAATGCACAAAGAGGTTTTGGAAGTTTAAGTCTAGGACGAATCGGGGACTCCCAGTGCTCCTCACATAGAGTGGTTCGAATCTAACTTGATCAAACTTTGTGATGTAGCATGAATAGAGTTTGAGACAAGAAAAGCATAGATAGCTAGAGGGAGTTCTTAGGCATTCTTGTCCATCCATTCGGCAAAAGAGAAAAAAAGCCAAACAATCAAAGCAACAAATGGATGTCCTCGAATGAGTAAAATATGCATCCAACACAATGAAATGACAAATGAAATATGTGACAAAGCATGCACAATCACTCTAGCATCTATCAAGCAATTTGGCGATGACTAGGTCGTCTATATATGAGTATGTTGACTTAGGAGTCAAATGAGAACATTTGATCATAGGTCATACTCATCGTTTAAGCACAAGTGGGGTTGCCACTTTTACATAAAGCATTGTTGTGCTCACATCATTAGAGTTGCTTTAGCTCAATTGATTAGAGTAAAGCTCCCCCTAGATGTGATATCCCCCCTAGGAGGGACGAACTAACCTTGGGTTTTGTCGATGATGACTTCATGTAGGTGTTGAAGATGTAGATGATCAATGTTGATGCAGATCATTTGGAGAAATCTTTTGGAGTGAGTTGCACTTTCAATACCTACATGGGTTAGTCCCACAAGGAACAAACAAGGATATCCATAGGCATAGAGTGAAGTTCACATTGGATGATGTCCATGAAAGCATTAGGTTACCTTGTCCCTTGTCTTACCAACAACAGGGTTTGTGACTCCTTGAACTAGTGCACGATGTGGAATTTGTTTGCACTTGTCCTTAACAAAATGATATGAGTGAAGTATGTTGGCGGAGTCACCCTCAAGAGCTCTCTAGTTCTTCATCTTAGGGACCCACACCATCTTGATGGGAATCCTTGGAGTTGTAGTTGTACTTGATGAAGTGGAACTTGGTGTAGTCTTGGGAACCCACTTGACCAAGGCCTTAGGTGCTTCTTCAAATGCATCAATTTCCTCTTGAAGCTTGTCCTTGCCTTTTACCTTGTGGTCTTGTGGTGGAAGATCATCTTGAGCTTGTGTTCCTTCGAAAGAAGTAGGATCATACTTCTCTTGTTGAGGAACGAACTTCGTCTTGGGGTATTGATCTTCTCCCCACTCAACTCCATTGGCATTGAACTTCCGTTCAAAACCAACACCTTGATTCTTCTGGTGTCTTCCTTTCTTGTGTAAAACTTCCTCAAATTGCTTACTTCCGGTAAGGCTCTTGTAAACACCTTTCTTTATAATTCCCTTCAATAAGCTATTTTCTTTCTCAAGTGTAACTTGGCTAAGAGAATCATTAGTGGAATCAAGAGAACTACTAGAAGCAACAACATTGGATTTAGCATGATTGTTGTTACTACTAGAAGAAGAATCTTTCTTGTTCTTGTTGCTAGATTTAACTTGTGGCATGTAAGTAGACAATAGTAAACGCTTGGTAATGTAAGAAGAACTTTTCTTGCGAAGATCATCATTGATTGCTTTTAAGAACTCATGCTCTTGCTCAAGGTTGAGCTTTTCAAAACGTAGCTTCTCATGAGTCTTTAAAAGTTCTCGATGATGTTCCAAGGTAGTTTCATGAGCTAACTTAAGAGTTCTTAGTTCTTTAGTTAGACGCTCAATCTCCTTCATTCGTTTTATCTTGATTAGCATGATTAATAGCAAGTTCATCATCGTTTTCATAACTAGAGTTGTCAACAAGTAAATCATCATCACCTAGCAAATCATCTTCATCACTATTGAAATCAACATACTCGGGGGTGATATCTTTGGGCCTTTAGCCATGAAGCATCTTCCAATTCCTTCATTTGGTGACTCAAATATGTCGTAGGAGTTGGTTGACACAAGTGCTAGACTGGCAACACCTTCATCTTGAGTATATTCGGAGTCGGAGTGATAACTTCTCTCAGAGTGATCGTCGAAGTCGGAGCCGGATACCCATTCACCAACATGAGCTTGATGTGTTCGTTTTGTGTAGCTCTTTGATGACTTGTCCTTCCTTTCCGAACCCTTGCTTCTCCGTGATGTTCTTCGTTCATAACGGTCATCTCTACTCCTTCTCTCTCTTGGTGGTGATTCTTCTCTTCTACTTCTTCTTTTGTAGGGAGAATCTTCTCTTCTTTTGTAGGGAGCCATACACACATTGGAATAGTGTCCGAGTCTTCCACAATTGTAGCAATTGCGCTCATGACTAGAGGATCTTTTGTCATTGTAGGACCTTGTCTTGGAACTTCTTTCCTTCCTTCTACTCTTGTAAAACTTGTTGAAGTTCTTCACCATTAGGCTCAATTCTTCGTTGAAGGTTTGTTTCTCACTTGATGATGTGGGAGCATCACATGAGGCTCTGTAAGCACCACTTGACTTGTTGTGAAGCTCTTCCTTATCCTTGAGTGACATATCATGAGCAACAATCCTTCCGATGACTTCCCTTGGCATGAGATCTTTGTAATTGGGCATCATTTGGATCAATGTGCACACTGTATCATAATTTCCTTCCAAGGCTCTTAGGATCTTCTTGATGATGAATCTATTGGTCATCTCTTCACTTCCTATGCCGGCAATCTCATTTGTGATAAGAGCAAGCCTAGAGTACATTTTGGCGACACCTTCACCATCCTTCATTTTGAACTTGTTAAGTTGAATTTGAAGCACATCCAATTTGGATTCCTTGACGGAGTCGGTACCTTCATGCATATCAATCAAAGTATCCCAAATTTCCTTTGCATTCTCAAGACGGCTGATTTTGTTGAATTCTTCGGGGCACAATCCGTTGAAGAGAATATCACAAGCTTGAGCATTGTATTGCAACATCTTCAACTCTTCTGCGGTAGCTTCACGGTTCGGTTCTCTCCCATCAAAGAATTCACCTTGCAAGCCAATACACACAATAGCCCAAACGGCGGGGTTATGTCCAAGAATATGCATTTTCATCTTATGCTTCCAACTAGCAAAATTAGTACCATCAAAGTAAGGACCTCTATGGTGGTAATTTCCCTCAGTAGACACCATACTCTCCTAGGTTGTGAAACCAAGGCTATGATCACCAAAATATATGGAAATCAAGGCAACTAGAGACAAAAGCTCTGATACCACTTGTAGGATCGAAAGTATGTCTAGAGGGGGGGGGGTGATTAGACTACTTGACCAAATAAACATCTAGCATTTTCCCAATTTTAAGTCTTGGCATATTTTAGCAACTTAGCACAAATAAGTAATCAACCTACACATGCAATTCTAAGAGTATAGCAGCGGAATGTAAAACAATTGCATATGAAGGTAAAGGGAGGAGTTTGGAAGGAGCAAACATAATGTAGACACGGAGATTTTTGGCATGGTTCCGATAGGTGGTTCTATCGTACATCCACGTTGATGGAGACTTCAACCCACGAAGGGTAACGGTTGCGCGAGTCCACAGAGGGCTCCACCCACGAAGGGTCCATGAAGAAGCAACCTTGTCTATCCCACCATGGCCATCGCCCACGAAGGACTTGCCTCACTAGGGTAGATCTTCACGAAGTAGGCGATCTCCTTGCCCGTACAAACTCCTTGGTTCAACTCTACAATCTTAACGGAGGCTCCCAAGTGACACCTAACCAATCTAGGAGACACCACTGTCCAAAAGGTAATAGATGGTGTGTTGATGATGAACCCCTTGCTCTTGTGCTTCAAATGATAGTCTCCTCAACACTCAACTCTCTCTCATAGGATTGGATTTGGTAGAAAGATGATTTGAGTGGAAAGCAACTTGAGGAAGGCTAGAGATCAAGATTTATGTGGTTGGAATGGAATATCTTGACATCAACACAAGTGTAGGTTGTTCTCTCTCAGAAAATGTATGTTGGAAGTGTAGGCATATTCTGATGGCTCTCTCCACGAATGAAGAGTGGGTGGAGGGGTATAAATAGCCTCCACACAAAATCTAACCGTTACACACAAATCACCAAACTCGGTGGGACCGAATCATACAACTCGGTCAGACCGATTTAGTTCAAGATGTGACCGTTAGGGTTTTCGGTGGGACCGACATATCAACTTGGTGGGACCGATTCCATTAGGGTTAGGGCATAACGTAATCTCGATGAGACCGATTTCACAAACTCGGTGGGACCGATTTTGGTAATAGGCAAACAGAGAGTTGGTCAGGCAAACTCGGTGGGACCGATTCGCTCATCTCGGTTAGACCGAAACGTTACGAAGGAGAAACAAAGAGTTTGCATTGCAATCTCGGTGGGATCGATCACTCATTTCGGTTGGACCGAAATGTTACGAAGGGAAATAGAGAGTTTGCAATCCCATCTCAGTGAGACCGAGATCCCTATCGGTGAGACCGAATTGATTAGGGTTTCTGGCAGTGGCTATGTCAAATGAACTTGGTGGCGCCGGATAGAAGATTTTGGTGGGGCCGTGTTTGACTTTGGGTTTGGGACATATGTGGATATGAGAAAGTAGTTGAGGGTTTTTGGATCATATCACTAAGCATTTTGAGCAAGTAACTCATTAAGCAACACCTCATCACCTTTGAATAGTATTGGCTTTTCCTATGGACTCAATGTGATCTTGGATCACTAAAATGAAAAATGTAGAGTCTTGTGCTTTGAGCTTGAGCCAATCCTTTGTCCTTAGCATTTTGAGGGGTCCACTATCTAATCCATGCCATGCCAATCATTGAGCTTTCCTGAAAATGTTACTATCCTTTTACCACACTTGTGCTTCAAAGTAGCACCATGATCTTCATAGTAGAGAGTCTCTCATGTTATCACTTTCATATACTAGTGGGAATTTTTCATTATAGAACTTGGCTTGTATATTCCAATGATGGGCTTCCTCAAATTGCCCTAGGTCTTCATGAGCAAGCAAGTTGGATGCACACCCACTTAGTTTCTTTTTGAGCTTTCATATACTTATAGCTCTAGTGCATCTGTTGCATGGCAATCCCTACTCACTCACATTGATATCTATTGATGGGCATCTCCATAGCCCGTTGATATGCCTAGTTGATGTGAGACTATCTTCTCCTTTTTGTCTTCTCCACAACCACCATTCTATTCCACCTATAGTGCTATATCCATGGCTCACGCTCATGTATTGCGTGAAGATTGAAGAAGTTTTGAAAAATTTAGAGTATGAAACAATTGCTTGGCTTGTCATCGGGGTTGTGCATGATTTAAATATTTTGTGTGGTGAAGATAGAGCATAGCTAGACTATATGATTTTGTAGGGATAACTTTCTTTGGCCATGTTATTTTGAGAAGATATAATTGCTTTGTTAGTATGCTTGAAGTATTATTATTTTTATGTCAATATAAACTTTTGTCTTGAATCTTTCTAATCTGAATATTCATACCACAATTAAGAAGATTTGCATTGAAATTATGCCAAGTAGAACTCCACATCAAAAATTCTCTTTTTATTATTTACCTACTCGAGGACGAGCAGGAATTAAGCTTGGGGATGCCTAATATGTCTCCAACGTATCTATAATTTTTGATTGCTCCATGCTATATTATCTACTGTTTTGGACTATATTGGGCTTTATTTTCCACTTTTATATTATTTTTGGGACTAACCTATTAACCGGAGGCCCAGCCCAGAATTGCTGTTTTTTTCCTATTTCAGTGTTTCGAAGAAACGGAATATCAAACGGAGTCCAAACGGAATAAAACCTTCAGGAACGTGATTTTCTCACCGAACGTGATCCAGGAGACTTGGACCCTACTCCAAGGAACAAATGAGGCGGTCACGAGGGTGGGGGGCGCGCCCCCTGCCTCGTGGGCCCCTCGGTGCTCCTCCGGCATACTTCTTCCTCCTATATATACACACGTACCCCCAAATGATCAGAAAAGGAGCCAAAAACCTAATTCCACCGCCGCAACTTTCTGTATCCACGAGATCCCATCTTGGGGCCTGTTCCGGAGCTCCGCCGGAAGAGGGCCGTCATCACAGAGGGCTTCTACATCATCATAGCCTCTCCGATGAAGTGTGAGTAGTTTACCTCAGACCTTCGGGTCCATAGTTATTAGCTAGATGGCTTCTTCTCTCTCTTTGAATCTCAATACAAAGTTCTCCCCCTCTCTTGTGGAGATCTATTCGATGTAATCCTGTTTTTGCGATGTGTTTGTTGAGATCGATGAATTGTTAGTTTATGATCAAGTCTATCTATGAATAATATTTGAATCTTCTCTGAATTCTTTTATGTATGATTGGTTATCTTTGCAAGTCTCTTCGAATTATCCGTTTGGTTTGGCCAACTAGATTGGTAGTTCTTGCCATGGGAGAAGTGCTTAGCTTTGGGTTTGATCTTGCGGTGTCCTTTCCCAGTGACAGAAGGGGCAGCAAGGCACGTATTGTATCATTGCCATCGAGGATAACAAGATGGGGTTTATTTCATATTGCATGAATTTATCTGTCTACATCATGTCATCTTGCTTAAGGCGTTACTCTGTTTTTAACTTAATACTCTAGATGCATGCTGGATAGCGGTCGATGAGTGGAGTAATAGTAGTAGATGCAGAATCGTTTCGATCTACTTGTCACGGACGTGATGCCTATATACATGATCATGCCTAGATATTCTCATAACTATGCTCAATTCTATTAATTTCTCAACAGTAATTTGTTCACCCACCGTAGAATACTTATGCTCTTGAGAGAAGCCACTAGTGAAACCTATGGCCCCGGGGTCTATTCTCATCATATCAATCTCCATCACATTAATCTTGCTTTCTTTTTTACTTTGCCTTTACTTTTTACTTTGCATCTTTATACCAAAAATACCAAAAATATTATATCTATCAGATCTCACTCTCGTAAGTGACTGTGAAGGGATTGACAACCCCTAATCGCGTTGGTCGCGAGTAGCTATAGTTTTGTGCAGGTACGAGGGACTTGAGCGTGGCCTCCTACTAGATTGATACCTTGGTTCTCAAAAACTGAGGGAAATACTTACGCTACTCTGCTGCATCATCCCTTCCTCTTCGGGGAAAACCAACGCAAGCTCAAGACGTAGCACCTCTCAAACTGCTCTTACAAGTCTTCCAAGGGCCACGCCCGAGTTTTGCGTGCAGGATGAAACAACAGGAGACCATGGGATCAGCTAGAAATATCACTCGCTACATCACCCGCGGACGCGTCACTCGCATCGTCGTCATCTTCGTCGGTATCGTCGTCATCATCATCGACGCCCCCATCACCGTCATCGACCACGTCGCCTTCGTCTATGACGACCACCACCACGTCATCCTCCAAGGTGAAGGCCCTGACCAATGCGTCCACATGGTCCTCTACCCAATGCGCCAGGTCGCCCCGGACGGCCATGGGTACGGGGGCAATGGTGGCGTCAAAATCGAAGTTGGGGTCGGCATTCAGAAGGTGGCTAAAGACATGGGAGAAGGCGCACTGAAGCAGGCCACGACCCCTTTCCTCCACAAGCTGGCGAGCCCTGGTAGATCGAGCCTCCAGGTGCGTCACCACCTCGGTAAAGAAGGTCAGGTGGCTGGCATAGTCATTCGAGTGAGGGGCCGGAGCATTCTCGTCGCAGATATAACCCAGGGCAGTGTTGGCCCTGTTCCGGAGGCCTTGAAGCATGGGAGCATGCTCACGCTCCAGCGTCCGACGCACGAGCACTTCCTCCCTATTTCCCCGAGCGACGGCCTCGGCGTCGTCAACTCGTTTCCGGAGGGAAAGCAGCTCGGCGCGGGCGGAGGCCAAGTTCGCCTGTGTAGTAACCAAGGCGGTGGCTGTGGCATCTGCACATCTCTCGGCCTCATCCAACCTAGGCCTGAGGGCGGCGTCCCTGCCCGCATCCTCTAGACCCGCGAGCTTCAGCTTCAAGTCATACCTGCCCTCCAGATCTGCGCGAACTTTGGCCACTCGGCGATTGATCTCCTCCTCGACTCCGGCCTCGCGGGCCCCGACGATGTCTTCTGCTTGAGCAACTTGACACTCCCTCGTCTCCAGTTGCTCGAGCTCGAGGTTGCGCTCCTTGGCCAGGGCCAACGCCTCCTCGTGCTTCCGAACCTCCTCTTCCTCCGGGAGCGTCCCCCTCAGCGATGCAAGAGCGGCCCCGCGCGCCTCCACCTGCTGCTCAAGGGACGCGCTCCAGGCCTGGAGCCCCCACGCGCGCTCTTCCACAACCTCGTGACGGTGATCGGCCTCGCGAGCCTTTTCCAAGGCTCACGAGCGAGCTTCATGGGCGATCTTAAGGGACGCCTCGGCCTTCGCATTCTCGAGGTCGCGCTGATAGCGACCGAGGTTGATGGCCACCCTCAGCTTGCGCCGCTCCTCCACCAGCCAGAGACCTTTCAGCCTCAAGACGCGAATCGACACCAGCGAGCTCTTCACCGAGGCGGCTCATCACGCCCATCGCCTCCTAGAAGAGCTCATGACGAACTATGCTCCGCCCGCGCTCAAGCTCGAACGCTCGACCCGCCTTGTCCTCTACCTCAGGGGCAGCAAGTGGAGCATCAAGTGGCGCGCTACCTCCCGGCGTGGGGCTGGGGGCTGGCGCCGCACCTGACTTCAGCCCGTCCTCGTGAGGAGCCCAAGCTGATCGGGGCTCACCGCTTGAAGAGGAACCGAAGATCGAGGTCAGCCAGCGGCTATTCATGAGCAAAGGAGGAGCCTTGGGCATGCCCGCCGAGCTCCACACCAGACCGTGGGGGAGGGGCAGCCAAGCCGAGGACTCAGCGCGCCATGAAGGTGGGGACGCTTCCCCAACCAACCCTGCGCCAGGGGCGGCAGGTAGGCCAGGAACGCTCAAGGCCGATGGGGGAGTTGATGAAGGAGGAGGCAGCCTCTCGGAAGACGCAACAGCTTCGACGGAAGGAGCCCTGAAAGACAGACGTCAGAATAAGAAGACCACACGCAAGAAGCCACGGCAATAAGATGCTTACGCGCCAATGGCGATGTACTTCCGTCGCTTCAACGGCCCGAAGATATTGCTGCCGATGGGGGACCCCTTCCTCTTGCGAAGCTCCTCGAAGTCCACACAAAGACGACCGAAGCGCTAGACGTGACGGCCAGTGTGCGGCGGAGCCAAAGAAGAACTGAGAGGGATGGCTTCAGGGGAGCCCGGTCGTGGCGAACAGCCCTGCGCCCTCTCACTGCAACCTCCCGAGGCTCCTGGAGCCTCAGCCCCGGGAGTTGCATGCCGCGTCTCCTCAGCAACCAACGCCTCAGGAGGGGGGTCGCAGGCCCCCGAGGACGACACCCCCGGATCACCGCTCGTCATGTGCTCCTTGACACTTGAGCCACCGGCTCTTGCTAGAGCTCCCCCCCTCGCACCATCACCTAGGGCGACCACGGTGACGGGGTTCTCACGGGGCCCCACCAAGCCGATTGGGCGCAGCCCCCACTCATCAAAGGAAGGCATGCTCGTGGAAAATGTGACTTTGTTCTCGCGGCGGTACAACGGGCAGCTATTCCTGGGCATCTCATCCGGCAGAGGGACACCTGATAGGAGCGTGAGCATTGTTTGATGCGCCGCAAGAGGAAGCCCCTCCTCCTGAAACCTCATGTTGTCCTGGCTGCGGAGCAAGTCCCACATCGGGCGGGAGTGGCGCTGAAGTGGAGCGACTCGACGCCTGACGAACTCCCTCACCACCATGGGCACAATCATGCCGAGGTCCTTCAACCACCTCAGCCTGGCCCAGACGGGGGCAAGGCAGGGGCTCGTGAGCTTCTGATGAACCCAACCGGAGTTTGGAACAGCGGGCACCGCTGGAACTTGGAGCAGAGGGTTGAGCACACTGGCGTCAACAAACACCCATCGTGTACGGAACTCGCTCGTGGATGAAGGAAGCTCGAAACCGATCCCCGCGCCCGTTGTCGCGGCCACGGCCTGGAAGCTCACGCACCCCGAGCTCTGCCGGGGATCGGTGATATGCAACGAGAAGAAGTGGTGGAGGAGTTACACGGAAGGAGCGATGCCCACCATGGCCTTGCACAAGAAGGCAAAGACGGCAAGAAGGGTCACGGATTGAGGGTCGAGATGGAGCATGTGGATCTGATAATGCTCAAGCACCGCATTGAAGAAGGCGGAGAAGGGAGGAATCAGGCTAGCCCAGAGGGCCTCAATGAAGATCGGAACCTCGGTGACTGCCCGAGCCATGCGAGTGTGAGACGCGGGCCAAGCCACTGTCTATCCCACTCGTTGAAACTGGAGGCAAGCATGGGGCGCACCTTGTCCATGGCCTCGTCGTTGAGCACCCGAGGCCGGCCGAGCACCGACTCGAAGGATGGAGGCACGATTGGCGAGGACAGCGGTTTCTTCCCCTTCTCAGCTTGTTTCGGTGTCATGGCGGTGAAGCAGGCGGAGCGCAAGTCAGATTGGGAGGACGGAGCAGGGCCTCGAGGAAGCAGGGAGATTGGAAGAGCCATGCGTGGCGAAGGAAGAATAACTATATAAGAGGCGGGGGCCGCATAGCCAGGCGGATTCAAAGGCAGCGTGGGGAAGCGGAGACGCCCACGTCCAGTCAACCGCCACATGTCAACCGAGGCCGCAGGCTTTTAGGGGCCCGCGATGCTCCGTACTTGACCCTTGGCTTTGCCGCGAAGCCAAGCCCGAGCACACCTTAGGCCCAGGGGCTACTGTTGGCGGTCTGGGAACGAGGGTCCTCAGACTTGCCTGCCTGCGGCCCGCGGCGTGGCTAAGCCAGTAGGCCGTACGGCCCATCTTCATCAACAAGGCATCCAAGACCCTCGCGAGGGGCCAAGCCTCGCGAGGCGGACGATGCAAGACCTCCTCTAGAGTGGCCTAGTCAGGCAGGCTCACGAGGAGCGGAGATATCAAGGCGAGGCAAACCTCATGAGGCTCTCGTGACGTGAGCCATGACGATCGACACCAGGCGGGCCCCAGGCGGGCGCCAGCGCGCGCAGCGTCCTTGTTTCCTCTTTGGTGCTAAGGAGACCAGCACAGGCGAGGAGTACTGAGGCATCAGGCAAAGGTTGCCGTCTTGGTGCAACAGGACCAAGACCAGAAGGACGGCAAGACGGAGGTCATCGTGGAGCCCAGGACGGCGTAACCACCAGAGCCTTTGGCAGGCGAAGACCGCCTTTGTCAGGATAGCTTGTACTAGCTGTCCCCCTTCAAAATTGCCCGCCGTTGTTGGCTCCCTTCCCGCTCAATATTTGGGAAGAGGACCAGGGCCACTATAATAGAGTTAGCCACCACTATAGGGGGTACGATGATAGGACAACAGAGAGAGAGAGAGAGAGGTAGAGCCTGAAGATCATCCCCACACACCAGTTAGCCAAGAACACCTCAACCTCAGGAGGCTGTTCTTCCCATTGTATTGTTCATCATCAGCCCTACAGGCAATCCACCACCACATTGGAGTAGGTTATGACACCACAACGGTGGCCCGGACCAGTATAAATCTTGTGTCTTTCTGTGTTGCGAGTTCGTCGAGTTCGTCCGCGAGATCTTAGCAAGCTAGGGTGCAGATCGGTGGGAGGAAAAGACTTCGCGTGCACCCCAATGTTCGAACCTTAAGGGTTTGCCAGAACCACAAATCTGACACATATTACGACCAACCTTATTAGGGTGGCCATAGTGGGGGTATCATAGCCGGTATCATGCACTCGGGAATAGAAAATATGATGATGTGGCAAAGACGCAGTAACATAGGTAGATACCGTAACATATATATATATATATATATATATATATAATAAATGCTATACTACTTTGTGTCATGCATGGCCATAAATACGGTCATCTATGATATATACTACTCTATGATACTATATATGCACTATGAAGATACGTACGTAGTATCATACACTAGTATCATATGCATGATACTATATATATATATATATAGTATATGATACTCCCCACTATATAAGGCTGGCCATAGTGGTGGTATCATAGCCGACGATGTCATGCACTCGGAAATAGCAAGTATGCTAATGTGGCAAAGAATTAAATATATATATAAAGGGTTGGAGTAACATATAGGTAGATATCGTATCATGTTAAATGTGATGCTAATTTGTGTCATGCATGCAATAAATATGATCTATATACAATACTATACTCTATGTATTGTAGTATGCGCTATAATTAATTAAAGGTAGTATCATATATATTGTATATTCATGATACTAGTATATGACACTCTCCACTATACTCGTGATTTCTTACCATGTAAAAAAACTGGAGGCGAAACGATGAACTCATGTTTTCATTCCAACAAAAATATGATGTTAGGTAATGTAAATGTTTTCAAAGAGCACACGGTTCACTCACAAAAGACGTGTGCCCACTAAACCGTGGCCGATGCACCCCCACCCCTCTGCCACGCGCGCGATCTGAGTCGTGCATTCTGATTGGCTAGAACCCAAACCCCACGGATCGTACGTCTGCACCGTTGGATTCTCCTTGATCGAACGGCGATCCTCATCCCTTTCGACAACACATGTTAATGTTTTCAAATATCCCCTCCCAAAAAATGTTTTCAAATAGCATATGGTTCACACATGAAAGCTGTGTGCCTACCAAACCGTGGCCGATGCACCCCCTTGCTGCACGCGCGATCTTAGTCATGCGTTCTGATTGGCCAGAACCCAAACCCCACGGATCGTACGTCTGCACTGTTGGATGCTCCCAGATCGAACTGCAATACTCATCCCTTTCGACAGGAAATGTAGTCTGGCTAGGAATTGATTTATATGCCAACATGCATGGTAAATGCGCAAAAATGGCTTACATATAGCACATGAGACCTGAAATGCACTAGCAAATCAAACCCGTGGTAAAATTATGATTGGTTTACGTGGGGAAAATTTAGAGGTGAAACGATGAACTCACTTCTTCATTTCAAATGAAATTATTCTGTTTGTGCACATGAGCGCTTAGAGGCAACCGTTTGCATAAGCCTTTCTGCGCGTGCGATGACCGGGGATATTTTCACCCTTTTCACCTAGGCCGCCAACACCCGGAGTCCCCAACGCCCCCCCATCGTCTGCCCGTGTTTCACTCAACTAGTCCACCCAATCTCCTTCGCCAGCTTCCCCTCCCCCACATCCACAGCAGAACCCTCTCCGGCGCCGCCGTGCTCACCCCGACCGTGTGCCCGCTCTTCGGCGTCAAGCCTACCTCCACTGCCGTTCCCAACATGCGGCGGCCCGCACCTCGCCGTCTTCGTTTGCTCGCCAGCCACCCTTGAACATATCGATGCAGTAACCCTCACCTCTCCTGTGATCTGGCCGGGTTTGCATTAAGAAGCATGTTAGTTACTGCTCTCCATTGCGGTGAGGCATATTTCCTCGCAATCCCTCTTCCAATTTCATTCCGTATGTTCCCAAATTGGCTATAAAATAACGGAGAGTGTATATATGTTCATTATATACCTTCCTTACTACATATAAGCTGTATTTGTTCCAATAAGTTACTGCCTATTTACAGATCGCGGGCGCCCAAGTCACACAAACTTAACAAATTAGCCATATATTTTCTAAATTATTGCATGGCATGTTTAGAAAGCTTGATACCAAGTTGTTAGTTTTATGCTTATCCTCCTTTTCTGAGTTTCGCATGTGTTCTCTGTAGATGTCGAGTAGCAGTGATGAAAGGATCGATATAGTTGACTAGAGGGGGTGAATAGGCAACTAACAATTTTTAGCATTTCTTTACCGATTTAAACTTTGCATCAAAGTAGGATTGTCTAGATGTGCAACTAGGTGAGCAACCTATATGATGCAACAACAATAAGTACACAAGCAAGCAAGGGATGTAACACAAGATAAGCTTGCATGAGTAAAGGGATGAGATAACCAAGAGTGGAGTCGGTGAAGACGAGGATGTGTTACCAAATTTCCTTCCCTTTGAGAGGAAGTACGTCTCTGTTGGAGCGGTGTGGAGGCACAATGCTCCCCAAGAAGCCACTAGGGCCACCATATTCTCCTCACACCCTCACACAATGCGAGATGCCGCGATTCCACTATTGGTGCCCTTGAAGGCGGCAACCGAACCTTTACAAACAAGGTTGGGGCAATCTCCACAACTTAATTGGAGGCTCCCAACAGCACCACGAAGCTTCACCACAATGGAGTATGGCTCCACGATGACCTCAACCATCTAGGGTGCTCAAACACCCAAGAGTAACAAGATCCGCGAGGGATTAGTGGGGGAATCAAATATCTCTTGGTGGATGTGTAGTTCTAGGCCTTCTCAACCAATCCCTAGGAGATCAACAAGTTTGATTGGCTAGGGAGAGAGATCGGGCAAAAAAGGAGCTTAGAGCAACAATGGACCTTGGGGGTGGAAGAGGTAAGTCAACTCGGAGAAGAAGACTCCCTTTTATAGTGGAAGAACAAATCCAACCGTTATCTACCAACTCAGCCTGCGACGCATGGTACTACGACACCGGAGACGCGGTACTACTGCCCGGGCCCACAGTACTACCACAGGGCACTGCAGTACTACCACCCATGCAGCAGTATCCAAAACAGCCCTGATGCGATGAAGCAGAGGGTGGTAGAACCGCTGGCACGGTACTACCGCTCCCCCTTGCGGTACTATCGCAAGGTAGGGATAGTCCAGATTTGGGAAGGCACGGATATATAAAAATACATCTGTGGCAACTTCCACTAAGATAAGATCTGTGCAAAAATCCGACATGATAGTATCGCAAAACTGGAGTGGTACTACCGCGTAGGGCGCAGATGTAAAAAAATTACATCCGACCCTACTTCCGCTCGTGCTGCTGAGCCTGGCCTGAGGCCACGGTACAACCGCGCCCTAGGAGTGGTACTACCGTGGGCACCTGCGGTACTATCGCACCTGCGGCCTGTAGTACCGCAGGGGCCTGCAGTACTACCGCTTCGAAGAGCAGTACTACCGCATGCCCCAGTTCGGACACACTAGGAGTCCTTAATTTTGCAGAGACAAGGAGAAACGGAGGATGCTCCAAAGAGCCAAAGGAAAGGTGGTGCAAAACGAACAGACGTGTACGTGTTGATTCCACCCAAACCTTTCCAACGTGGACCCCCTCTTAATAGTACGGCTTTCCTATGACTCAAACCACCGAAAAGAAACATAGAGAAACACCGTCTTCAATATTCTTCGAGGGGCACCAAATCGTCTTGTGCCTAGACATGATATATCTGAAATGCTCAACGCACACGATTAGTCCGCAAAAGCATTGTCATCAATCACCAAAACTACTAAGGGATAAATATGCCCTTACAATCTCCCATTTTTTGGTGGATTGATGACAATACGGGATTTGCACATAGGAATATAAATAAAGCATAGGAAAACCCAACATATATAAAATATAGACGGGCTCCCCCTAGATGTGTGCACTCTGGAGATGTGCTTTGGACTGCACGACACACATACTAGGATCAACACTCGCCCTATATTTTATAGACGAGGCAAATCTTGCAAAGGAGTAACTAATACTAACAGAGAGGCAAGATAATACATATGAGCATAAATTAACTAGCACATGATAGCATAAGCTCACGGGCTACTAAGCAGGAAAGACAATAAGATACGATAGAGTGCATATGTCTTACACCATATGATAAGGGAACACGACTCATGACAAACTAAACCAAAGAAAATGAGGTCCAACAGAATGAGAGCAAACACGACACAAGAAAACACAACACACGACTCGCAAATCCCTACACTCTCCCCCCCCCCTTTGGCATCAAGACACCAAAAATGCAGAGAGCACACCTACGACACAGGTGGTAGCTCAGCTCCAGGGATCACTCATCAAGCTCCTCATCGGTCTCGGTAGCTGGAATTGGCTCCTCCTCCTCCTCTGACTCAGACCACTTGTATCCCTGCTTTGCCATCCAGGCAGCCTCAGGAGTGATGACCCTCTCGGACCCACTCGACACGTGCTCGTCGAACGTCCTCAAGATCCTCTTGTCTGCTGGTGACTCTGCTTCTGAGCAACATGAGTCATGTACTGTCCCTTAGACTGCATGCAGAAAAAACTTGTCATCTTGTCCTTGAGATTCTTAGCCCAAGATGGCTCAACAGAAGGAGGAGCAGACCCCCCCTGCACGACAAGCAGCCACTTCCTCCTCAGCCTCTTCCTCATCACCCTCCATCCTTGCAGCCTTAGCCTCAGCCCTGGTAGTGGTATTGGCCCACTTGTTCTTCTGGCGTAGTCGGATGGGCTCATGACGAACCTAGTCTGGAGCATGAAACTCTTCTTGAGGAAAGAGCTTCTCCCAAGTCTGTGATATCATGAGCTACAGGTATGGTCCATAGATAGGCACTTTGCGATTGAGGACCGCAAACTGGAGTTCACACCACATGATGTGAGAAACATCAAGAATACCAGGAACTTGGTCATGGGCCTTCTCACAAAGAAGCATCGTATCAATGAGATAAGCATGCATCTTGTCCTTGTCACCAATGCGTGCAAAGAGGGTGTTGCGGAAGATGCCGTACATGACATCAAGATAGGAGTTGAGCACCCATGTCTTCTTGTTGTTGGCCAACTTCATCTCCACATAGTATGGCTGAAGCTTGTTCTTGTTGGCGGACTCTGAGTTAGCATGAGGGCGGGCACCAACGGGCTCATTGAGCCCCTTATCAAGAACGTTCAGCATATACATGAACTCCTTCCAAGTAGCAGACAACCTCTTCCCATTGGTCATCCAAGTCATGGTCCTTGCCTCATCCGGATGGAAGTGAACAGAGGCAAAGAATTGAGCCACGATCTCGGGGTCAAAATCCTTGTGGAATGAGATGGAGTCTTCAATGCCAAACTGCTCCACGGCATCCAATGCCTTGCCAAAGTATGGTTGGTCATTCCTCATATGATTCAAGTCAATCCATTGAACAGGAACATAGATGTTCTGCTTGGACTTAATCACATCGAGGTAGATGAGAGCCTGCCGCTTGGTCCAGAAAAGATCACAGCCTCGAATATTCTCATGAGGTTGCACATAGGGGTTGATCCTCCTCCGATGGATGAACTCAGAGAGAGGCATCTCATCCATGCTCATAGTGGGCTCCTTCATCTTGGATGCGGTGGTCTTGGTGCGGTGTTGTGGGGCATTGGAGCCCTCCGGAGCCTCTTGGTTACGCAGACGCTTGGAGCCTATGTCACGACTGGGATTCGAGCGCCGAGCCTGCGGACCGGAGCCACCACCTAAGACACACACAAGAACACATGAGAGAAATGAGAAGAATCAAAACAAAGACCACAGCCAGGCAAGCGAAACATGTAGAATAAGATTGGGTAGTTGCCACAAGGTAGTTTCGAAGTCAACGGTAGTACCGCACCCCTAAGTGGAAGTAAAATGTTACTTCTGCTCTAGCCACGATAGTACCGTGACGGGATGGCACGGTAGTACCGCACCTGGAGCGGAAGTAAAATTCCACTTCCATGCCTCGGGTGGTAGTACCGCTCCGGAGGAGCGGTAGTACCGCACAAGGTGGTTATGGATAGAGCGGTAGTACCACATGGGAGGTGCAGTAGTACTGCTCGGAACCCAATCCTGCATGAAACGGATCTAGGCACATCTGTAGCTTTGGAGCGATACTACGGTTGATCGAAAATATAGTGTGGCAACATTCCAAAGAGCATTTCTACAACATTACACCTCTCCTACATCCTACTCTTGCAAAGATTTAGCCTAAAATCACAAGAACAACATGCATCTCCCCAAAACCTAAAAGCAAAACAACGAAGCAATGAGAGAGGGATTTCGGGAGAAACCTTGTTCCATGGAAAGAGGACGAGGTGGGGATCGATCCCACCGGTCGGAATACGAGGAGAGAGGCCGGAAGCGAAGATCCGGCGAGGTCCTCAGGCGGCATTCTTAGGAAGGAGAGAGAGACGAAGTGGGGGAAAGGAGTTGAATAGGTATGGGGGAATTAGAACCCCCTGCCTACTCTTGACCCCCACCCGCTCGTGACGGCACGGTAGTACCACGGGTCATCACGGTAGTACCGCCCGGGCGGAAGTACCACAACCAAGGCGGTAGTACCACTCTTCCAGCGGTAGTAAAAAATTACTACCGCAAATGGAATCAGTAGTACCGTGCCAGAGATGCACCTGTGCACGCGCAGCGCACCCCATCTCCTATGGTAGTACCGTGGCTTGCCACGGTAGTACCGCAACTATTGGGGAACGCAGTAATTTCCAAAAAATTCCTACGCACACGCAAGATCATGGTGATGCATAGCAACGAGAGGGGAGAGTGTCGTCCACGTACCCTTGTAGACCGTAAGTGGAAGCGTTATGACAACGCGGTTGATGTAGTCGTACGTCTTCATGATCGACCGATCCTAGTACCGAACGTACATCACCTCCGCGATCTGAACACGTTCAGCTCGGTGACGTCCCACGAACTCATGATCCAGTAGAGCTTCGAGGGAGAGTTCCGTTGGCACGACAGCGTGATGACGGTGTTGATGAAGCTACCGACCCAGGGCTTCGCCTAAGCACCGCTACGATATGACCGAGGTGGATTATGGTGGAGGGGGGCACCGCACACGGCTAAAAGATCAATGATCAACTTGTGTGTCTATGGGGTGCCCCCTTCCCCTGTATATAAAGGAGTGGAGGAGGGGGAGAGGCCGGCCCTCCTAGGCCCGCCCCAAGGGGAGTCCTACTCCCACCGGGAGTAGGACTCCAACCCTTCCAAGAGTAGGAGTAGGAGAGAGGGAAGGAGGAGAGATGGGGAAGGAAAGGCCCCCCCTCCTTATCCAATTCGGACTAGAGGGGGAGGGGTGCGCGGCCTGCCCTGGCCACCCCTCCTCTTCTCCACAAAGGCCCAATAGGCCCATTACACTCCCCGGCGAATTCCCGTAACTCTCCCGTACTCCGATAAATACCCGAACCACTCAGAACCTTTCCGATGTCTGAATATAGCCTTCCAATATATCGATCTCATGTCCTTGATCTCATCCAGGACTCCGAACAACCTTCGGTACATCTAAACACATAAACTCATAATACCGATTATCACTGAACGTTAAGTGTGCGGACCCTACGGGTTCGAGAACTATGTAGACATGACCGAGAATCATCTCCGGTCAATAACCAATAGCGGAACCTGGATGCTCATATTGGTTCCTACATATTCTACGAAGATCTTTGTCGATCAAACTGCATAACAACATATGTTGTTCCCTTTGTCATCGGTATGTTACTTGCCCGAGATTCAATCGTCGGTATCTCAATACCTAGTTCAATCTCGTTACCGGCAAGTCTCTTTACTCATTCCGTAATGCATCATCCCTCAACTAACTCATTAGTTACATTGCTTGCAAGGCTTATAGTGATGTGCATTACCGAGAGGGCCTAGAGATACCTTTCCGACAATCAGAGTGACAAATCCTAATCTTGATCTATGCCAACTCAGCAGGTACCATTGGAGACACCTATAGAGCACCTTTATAATCACCCAGTTACGTTGTGACATTTGGTAGCACACAAAGTGTTCCTCCGGTATTCGGGAGTTGCATGATCTCGTAGTCATATGAACATGTATAAGTTATGGAGAAAGCAATAGCAACAAACTAAACGAGCATCGTGCTAAGCTAACAGAATGGGTCAAGTCAATCACATCATTCTCTAATGATGTGATCCCGTTAATCAAATGACAACTCATGTCTATGGCTAGGAAACTTAACCATCTTTGATTCAACGAGCTAGTCAAGTAGAGGCATACTAGTGACACTCTGTTTGTCTATGTATTCACACATGTACTAAGTTTCCGGTTAATACAATTCTACTATGAATAATAAATATTTATCATGATATAAGGAAATGAATAATAACTTTATTATTGCCTCTAGGGCATATTTCCTTCAGTCTCCCACTTGCACTAGAGTCAATAATCTAGTTCACATCTTTGTCTGATTAGTTCACATCTCCATGTGACTAATACCCAAAGGGTTTACTAGAGTCAATAATCTAGTTCACATCGCTATGTGATTAACACCCAAAGAGTGATCATGTTTTGCTTGTGAGAGAAGTTTAGTCTACAGATCTGCAACATTCAGATCCGTATGTATTTCGCAAATTTCTATGTCTACAATGCTCTGCACGAAGCTACTCTAGCTAATTACTCCCACTTTCAATATGTATCCAGATTGAGACTTAGAGTCATCTAGATCGATGTAAAAAGCTTGCATCGACGTAACTCTTTACAACGAACTCTTGTATCACCTCCATAACCGAGAAATATTTCCTTAGTCCTCTAAGGATAATTTTGACCGTTGTCCAATGATCTACTCCTAGATCACTATTGTACTCCCTTGCCAGAATCATGCTAAGGTATATAGTAGGACTGGTAAGTAGCATAGCATACTTTATAGAACCCATGACTGAGGCATAGGGAATGATTTTTCATTCTCTTTCTATTTTCTGCTGTGGTCGGGTTTTGAGTCTTTACTCAACTTCACACCTTGCAACACAGGCAAGAACTCCTTCTTTGACTGTCCCATTTTGAACTACTTCAAAATCTTGTCAAGGTATGTACTCAATGAAAAAACTTATCAGGCGTCTTGATCTATCTCTATAGATCTTGATGCTCAATGTGTAAGCAACTTCATCGAGGTCTTTCTTTGAAAAACTCTTTTCAAACACTCATTTATGCTTTCTAGAAAATTCTACATTATTTCTGATCAACAATATCTCATTCACATATACTTATCAGAAATGATGTAGTGCTCCCACTCACTTTCTTGTAAATACAGGCTTCACCACAAGTCTGTATAAAACCATATGCTTTGATCACTTTATCAAAGCATATATTCCAACTCCGAGATGCTTGCACCAGTCCATAGATGGATCGCTGGTGCTTCCTCACTTTGATAGCACCTTTGGGATCGACAAAACCTTCTAGTTGCATCATATAGAACTCTTCTTTAAGAAATCCATTAAGGAATGCAGTTTTGACATCCATTTGCCAGATTTCATAAAATGCGGCAACTTCTAACATGATTCGGACAGACTTTTAAGCATCGATACGAGTGAGAAAATCTCATCATAGTTAACACCTTGAACTTTGTCAAAAACCTTTTTCGACAAGTCTAGCTTTGTAGATAGTAACACTACTATCAGCGTCCGTCTTCCTCTTGAAGATCCATTTATTTTCTATGGCTTGCCAATCATTGGGCAAGTCAATCAAAGTCCATACTTTGTTCTTTATACATGGATCCCATCTCAGATTTCATGGCCTTAAGCCATTTCGCGGAATCTGGGCGCATCATCGCTTCCTCGTAGTTCGTAGGTTTGTCATGGTCTAGTAACATGACTTCCAGAAAGGATTACCGTACCACTCTGGTGCGGACCATACTCTAGTTGTCCTACGAGGTTCGGTAGTAACTTGATCTGAAGTTTCATTATCATCATCATTAGCTTCCTCACTAATTGGCGTAGAAATCACTAGAACTGATTTCTGCGATGAACTACTTTCCAATTCGGGAGAAGGTACAATTACCTCATCAAGTTCTACATTCCTCCCACTCACTTCTTTCGAGAGAAACTTCTTCTCTAGAAAGGATCCACTCTTAGCAACAAAGATCTTGACTTTCGGATCTGTGATAGAAGGTGTACCCAACAGTTTCTTTTAGGTATCCTATGAAGACGCACTTTTCCGATTTGGGTTTGAGTTTATCAGGCTGAAACCTTTTCACATAAGCATCACAACCCCAAACTTTAAGAAAGGACAACTTAGGTTTCTAGCCAAACCATACTTCATACGGTGTCGTCTCAACATATTAGACGGTGCCCTATTTAACGTGAATGTAGTTTTCTCTAATGCATAACCCTAAAACGATAGTGGTAAATCGGTAATAGACATCATAGATCGCACCATATCCAATAAAGTACGATTATGACGTTCGGACACACCATTACACTGTGGTGTTCCAGGTGGCGTGAGTTTGTGAAACTATTCCACACTCTTTCAAATGAAGACCAAACTCGTAACTCAAATATTCGTCTCCGTGATCAGATCGTAGAAACTTTATTTTCTTGCTACGATGATTTTCCACTTCACTCTAAAATTCTTTGAACTTTTCAAATGTTTAAGACTTATGTTTCATCAAGTAGATATACCCATATCTGCTCAAATCATCTGTGAAGGTTAGAAAATAATGATACCTACCGCGAGCCTCAACACTCATTGGATTGCATACATCAGTATGTACTATTTCCAACGAGTCAGCTGCTCGCTTGATGACCCACAAGTATAGGGGATCTATCGTAGTCCTTTCGATAAGTAAGAGTGTCGAACCCAACAAGGAGCAGAAGGAAATGATAAGCGGTTTCCAGCAAGGTATTCTCTGCAAGTACTAAAATAAGTGGTAACAAATAGTTTTGTGATAAGATAATTTGTAACGAGCAACAAGTAACAAAAGTAAATAAGGTGCAGCAAGGTGCCCCAATCCTTTTTGTAGCAAAAGACAAGCCTGGACAAACTCTTATATGATGTAAAGCGCTCCTGAGGACACATGGGAATATCGTCAAGCTAGTTTTCATCACGCTCATATGATTCGCGTTCGGTACTTTGATAATTTGGTATGTGGGTGGACCGGTGCTTGGGTACTGCGCTTACTTGGACAAGCATCCCACTTATGATTAACCTCTATTGCAAGCATCTACAACTACAACAAAAGTATTAAGGTAAACCTAACCATATCATGAAACATATGGATCCAAATCAGCCCCATCATCTAGGGTTTAATCTTCTGTCACTCTAGCAACCCATCATCTACTTATTACTTCCCAATGCCTTCCTCTAGGCCCAAATAATGGTGAAGTGTCATGTAGTCGATGTTCACATAACACCACTAGAGGAGAGACAACATACATCTCATCAAAATATCGAACGAATACCAAATTCACATGACTACTAATAGCAAGACTTCTCCCATGTCCTCAGGAACAAAAGTAACTACTCACAAAGCATAAACATGTTCATAATCAGAGGGGTATTAATATGCATATTGGATCTGAACATATGATCTTGCACCAAATAAACCAACTAGCATCAACTACAAGGAGTAATTAACACTACTAGCAACCTACTAGTACCAATACCGGACTTGGAGACAAGAATTGGATACAAGAGATGAACTGGGGTTTTGAGAGGAGATGGTGCTGATGAAGATGTTGATGGAGATTGCCCTCTCCCGATGAGAGGAGCGTTGGTGATGACGATGGCGATGATTTCCCCCTCCGGGAGGGAAGTTTCCCCGGCAGGACAGCTCCACTAGAGCCCTAGATTAGTTCTGCCAAGGTTCTGCCTCGTGGCGGCGGAGTTTTGTCCGAGAAGATGGCTTATGATTTTTTTTCCATCGAAAGACTCCATATAGCAGAAGATGGCCACCGGAGGGCCACTAGGGGGCCCACGAGGTAGGGGCGCACCCAGGGGGTAGGGCACGCCCCCACCCTCATGGGCAGGGTGTGGCCCCCTGGTGAAGTTCTTTCTCTCAATATTTTTTATATATTTGGAAAACATCTTCCGTGAAGTTTCAGGACTTTTGGAGCTGTGGAGAATAGGTTTGTAATATTTGCTCCTTTTCCAGCCCAGAATCCCAGCTGTCGGCATTCTCCCTCTTTATGTAAACCTTGTAAAATAAGAGAGAATAGGCATAAGTATTGTGACATAATATGTAATAACAACCCATAATTCAATAAATATTGATATAAAAGCATGATGCAAAATGGACGTATCAACTCCCCCAAGCTTAGACCTCGCTTGTCCTCAAGCGAAAAGCCGAAATCGAAAAATATGTCCACATGTTTAGAGATAGAGGTGTTGAAAAAAAAATACGAACATGAGGGCATCATGATCATTCTTAGAACAACAACTTATATAATTCTTGTCATATAATCTCTAATGCTAGAGTAATAATTCAATCACAATATCAAGTATGAATCGTAAACTTCATTGAAAACTAACAAACTACAATCTCAGTCATCGAAGCAATTGCAATTTATCATAACATAGGAAAGAGTCAATGTATAAGCTTTTCAGCAAGTACACATACTCAACTATCATATAATGTTTCACAATTGCTGACACTCACGCAATGCTTATGGGTATGGAGTTTTAATCGGACACAGAGAAAGATAGGGGCTTATAGTTTTGCCTCCCAACGTTTTACCTCAAGGGTAATGTCAACAGCAATAGTTCATGAAAACTCACATCCAATTAGCCATATATACCAGGATCTTTCCAACATATTGTGCTTGCCAAAGGATAAAGTGTAAAAAGAAAGGGTAAAAATCACCATGACTCTTATGCAAAGTAGGAGTTAAAAGTAAAAGATAGGCCCTTCGTAGAGGGAAGCAGAGGTTGTCATGCGCTTTTATGGTTGGATGCACAAAATCTTAATGTGAAAGAATGTCACTTTATATTGCCACTTGTGATATGGACCTTTATTATGCAGTCTGTCGCTTTTGTTACTTCCATATCACACGCTCGTATAAAGCTTATTTCCTCCACACCAATCAATCATACATATTTAGAGAGCAATTTTTATTGCTTGCACCAATGACAACTTACTTGATGGATCTTACTCAATCCATTGGTAGATATGGTGGACTCTTATGGAAAGACTGGTTTAACGGTATTTTGAAGCACAAGTAGTATCTCTACTTGGTGCAATGAATTTGGCTAGCATGAGGGGGAAAGGCAAGCTCATCATGTTGGAAGATCCAATACAATATAATTTATCTCAGATCTAAGAAAACATAACCCATTACATTGTCTTCCTTGTCCAAAGTCAACTCTTTAGCATGTCATCTTTTAATGAGTGATCACAATCATAAAAGATGTCCAAGATAGTATATTTATATGTGAAGACCTCTCTTTCTTCATTACTTCCTATTAATTGCAACGATGACCAAAACTGTGTTTGTCAACTCTCAACAACTTTTATTCATCATACTCTTTCTATGTGAGCTCATTACTCTTCATAAGACCCATATGATCTCTTTGTTTCTTTTTATCTCTTTTCTCTTTTCTTTTATTCATTTAGGATCATGGCAAAATAATCAAGCCCTTGACTCAACACTAATCTTTCTTATATAGCTCACGGACTCGATTACATAGAAGAATAATAAAGCAAAACTCACAACTAAATCATACTAAGAACTTTTATTCTACTAGATCAAGATATTATCAAAAGGATCGAACAAAGAAAAACGGTAAAGATAAAAGTGATGGTGATACGATACCGGGGCACTCCCCCAAGCTTGGCAATTGCCAAGTGGAGTGCCCATACCCATGTGATTATGTCTCTCTTTTCGGGGATGGTGATGTGATATTCTTGGCGATGATGCCCCTCAAGATACGGTTCTCCTCCTCAAGCTTGTTAACTTGCTGCTTGAGGTCCATTATTTCCTTTCAGAGTTTTCCTATAACAGCCAAAGCTCCCTGCACCCAAGGGTGCTGCATAGCTGCGGGAGACCTAGTGACACTCTTTTTCATATTCTCATAAGAAAGAAATCTAACATTGGAAGGGATAACCGAGTTTGGAATAGTTGAGCTCTGCAGTTCTCCCATTGTGAATCCAGCTTGGAGGCGGGAAGTGACTTCTTGATCTTCTTCCGTGGCATCTATCCTCTTCAAATCAGCCTCCATCTCTTCCTCCGTTGCTGGCCCAAAGGGGTCAATATGATTGTTGGTCGTTGATCACGGTGCCGGATGAGACACCCGGCTCTCCCCGACTGACTCTTGCGAAGACATCCTGCTCTAATCTACAACAACAACAACTAGAAACAAAGACAGGGGACTTTTGCGTGATACGGGAGTCAAAACCCCCAGGAGATTATTTTTACCGACCAAAATATGTGTCATGTACGAAAACGGAGTTCGGAGAGCACACGAGGTGCCCACGAGGTAGGGGGCGCGCCCAGTAGGGTAGGGCGTGCCCTCCACCCTCGTGGAGCCCTCATGTCCTTCCCGGACTGCTGCTTATTTTTCGATTTTTCTAAATATTCCAAAACAAAGAAATATTGCCTTAAAAACTGTTTTGGAGTCGGTTTACTTACCGTACTACATACTTATTCCTTTTCTTAGTCTAAAACGTTCTGGAAAGTGTCCCTTATGTATTCCTCCGGGGTTACGGTTTCAATAACATTGGTTTCAACATTTATGGGATTACCTGAGATATAATGTTTGATTCTTTGACCGTTCACCACCTTCGGATTTGTGCCTTCGAAGTTGTTGATTTTTATGGCACCGGAACGGTAAACCTCCTCGATAATGTAAGGACCTTCCCATTTAGAGAGAAGCTTTCCTGCAAAAAATCTTAAACGAGAGTTGTATAGCAATACATAATCACCTATATTAAACTCACGCTTTTGTATCCTTTTATCATGCCATCTTTTAACTTTTTCTTTAAACGACTTGGCATTTTCGTAGGCTTGGGTTCTCCATTCATCAAGTGAGCTAATATCAAATAACCTCTTCTCACCGGCAAGTTTAAAATCATAATTAAGTTCTTTAATAGCCCAATAAGCCTTGTGTTCTAGTTCGAGAGGTAAGTGACATGCTTTTCCATAGACCATTTTATACGGAGACATACCCATAGGATTTTTATATGCAGTTCTATAGGCCCATAATACATCATCAAGTTTCTTGGACCAATTCTTTCTAGACCTATTAACAGTCTTTTAAAAAATTAATTTGAGTTCTCTATTACTCAATTCTACTTGACCACTAGACTGAGGGTGATAAGGAGATGCAATTCTATGATTAACATCATATTTAGCAAGCATTTTACGGAAAGCACCATGAATAAAATGTGAACCACCATCAGTCATTAAATATCTAGGGACTCCAAATCTTGGAAAAATAACTTCTTTAAGCATTTTAATAGAAGTGTTATGATTAGCACTACTAGTTGGAATAGCTTCTACCCACTTAGTAACGTAATCAACAACAACTAAAATATGTGTATAACCATTAGAGGAAGGAAAAGGTCCCATATAGTCAAAGCCACAAACATCAAATGGTTCAATAACAAGTGCATAATTCATAGGCATTTCTTGATGTCTACTAATATTACCAATTCTTTGACACTCATCACAATATAAGAAAAACTTACGGGCATCCTAGAAGAGAGTAGGCCAATAAAAACCAGATTGCAGTACTTTATGTGCAGTTCTATCTCCAGCATGGTGTCCTCCATAAGCTTTGGAGTGACACTTGCGTAGGATCTGTTCCTGTTCATGCTCAGGTACACAACGTCTAATAACACCATCTACTCCTTCTTTATA
The DNA here is from genome assembly GCF_002162155.2 of Triticum dicoccoides. Lineage (NCBI taxonomy): Eukaryota > Viridiplantae > Streptophyta > Magnoliopsida > Poales > Poaceae > Triticum > Triticum dicoccoides. The sequence goes on from NC_041380.1 coordinate 130,476,667, forward strand.
AAGATGTGGGTCATCCCGAAAGTAATGCCTCAAATCATAGAAAAACTTTTTCTTTTGCTGGTATGTGAAACTAGGTGGTATAAACTTAGCAACAATGTAATTAGCATAATCAGCATACCATGGAGCAGTATGAGAGGCATTTATGACATTTAATTGCTCATCAGGGAAGCTATCATCAATAGGTAGTGGGTCATCAAGCACATTTTCTAACCTAGACAAGTTATCTGCAATGGGGTTCTCAGCTCCTTTTCTATTAACAATATGCAAATCAAATTCTTGTAGCAAGAGAACCCATCTAATAAGTCTAGGTTTAGCATCTTTCTTTTCCATAAGATATTTAATAGCAGCATGATCAGTGTGAATAGTTACTTTAGAATCAACAATATAAGGTCTAAACTTATCACAAGCAAATACAATTGCTAAGAATTCTTTTTCAGTGGTAGCATAATTTCTTTGAGCATTGTCTATAGTTTTACTATCATATTGAATAACATTTAGTTTCTTATCAACTCTTTGTCCTAGAACAGCACCTACAACATAATCACTACCATCACACATAATTTCAAAGGGTAAATTCCAATCAGGTGGTTGAACAATAGGTGCAGAAATCAATGCTTTCTTAAGTATTTCAAATGCTTCTTCACAGTCATCATCAAAGATAAATGGTATATCTTTTTGTAATAAATTAGTCAGAGGCCGAGAAATTTTTGAGAAGTCCTTAATGAACCTCCTATAAAAACTGGCATGACCAAGGAAACTTCTTATACCTTTGATGTCCTTGGGACATGGCATCTTTTCAATAGCACCAACCTTGGCTTTATCAACTTCAATACCTCTTTCAGAAACTTTATGCCCCAAGACAATACCTTCATTCACCATAAAGTGGCACTTTTCCCAATTCAAGACAAGATTAGTTTCTTCACATCTCTGCAAAACTCGATCAAGGTTGCTCAAGCAATCATTAAAAGAAGATCCGTAGACGGAAAAGTTGTCCATGAAAACCTCACAAATCTTTTCACAAAAGTCGGAGAATATACCCATCATGCATCTTTGAAAGGTAGCAGGTGCATTACATAAACCAAAAGGCATACATCTATAAGCAAAAGTACCAAAAGGGCATGTAAAAGTAGTCTTTGATTGATCTTTGGCTGACACATGTATTTGAGAGAAACCAGAATAACCATCTAAAAAGCAAAAATGTGTATGTTTAGATAATCTTTCTAGCATTTGATCGATAAAAGGTAAGGGGTAATGATCCTTTTTAGTAGCCTTATTTAATTTGCGGAAACCAATTACCATCCTATAACCTGTAATAATTCTTTGAGGAATCAATTCATCTTTATCATTAGGAACAACAGTAATACCTCCCTTCTTGGGGACACAATGGACAGGGCTTACCCATTGACTATCAGCGACGGGATAAATTATACCTGCCCCAAGGAGCTTTAGTATCTCCTTTCTTACCACTTCTTTCATTTTAGGATTCAGCCGGCGTTGATGATCACAACCTGGTTTAGCATCTTCTTCCAAATTAATTTTATGTTGACATAGAGTGGGACTAATGCCCTTAAGATCATCAAGAGTATACCCAATAGCAGCACGGTGCTTCTTCAGAGTTTTCAATAATCTCTCTTCTTCATGCTCTGAAAGGTTAGCACTAATAATAACAGGATGTATCTTTTTCTCATCAAGATAAGCATATTTAAGAGTATCAGGTAACGGTTTAAGCTCAAACACGGGATCACCTTTGGGTGGAGGAGGATCCCCTAGGATTTCAACAGGTAAATTGTTTTTCAGAATAGGTTCCTGTTTAAAGAATACTTCATCTAATTCCCTTCTTTCATTCATAAATGTATCATTTTCATGGTCTAGCAAATATTGTTCTAATGGATCACTAGGAGGTACGGCAATAGAAGCAAGACCAATAATTTCATCCTTACTAGGTAATTCTTCTTCATGGTGTTGCCTACTAAATTTAGAAAAATTAAATTCATGAGTCATATCATCCAAAACCGATAGTAACAACATCTCTTTTGCAATCTATGGTAGCATTAACAGTATTTAAGAAGGGTCTACCAAATATAATGGGACAAAAGCTATCTTGTGAGGAACCAAGAACAAGAAAATCAATAGGATATTTAGTTTTCCCACACAAGTCTTCGACATCTCTAACAATTCCCACTAGTGAAATAGTATCTCTATTGGCAAGTTTAATTGCGACGTCAATATCTTCCATCTCAGCAGGTGCAATATCATGCATAACTTCTTTGTGCAAGGAATAAGGTATTGCACTAGCACTAGCACCCATATCACATAAGCCATGATAATAATGATCTCCTATTTTAACAGAAATAACAGGCATGCCTACCACAGGTCTAGGTTTATCTTTATCACGGGGTTTAGCAATTCTAGCAATTTCATTATAGAAATAAATAGCATGCCCATCTATATTATCAGACAAGAGATCTTTAACAATAGCAATATTAGGTTCAACTTTAACTTGATCAGGAGGTGTATATGTTTTAATATTGCTTTTACGAACCACAGTTGAAGCTTTAGCATGATCCTTTATCCTAACAGGGAAAGGTGGTTTCTCAAAATAAGAAGTAGGAACAATAGGATCATTATAAGTAATAGTCTTTTCTTCAACTTTAATAGGTGCAACTACTTTTACTTCTATGGGAGGATGATATTTAAACCACTTCTCCTTGGGGATATCAACATAAGCAGCAAAAGATTCACAGAAAGAAGCTACTATCTCAGAGTCAAGTCCATATTTAGTGCTAAATTTACGAAAAATATCGGTATCCATAAAAGATTTAACACAATCAAAACTAGGTGTCATACCTGACTCCTTACCATTGTCGAGGTCCCAATCTTCAGAGTTGTGTTTAATTCTTTCCAATAAATCCCATTTGAATTCAATAGTCTTCATCATAAAAGAGCCAGCACAAGAAGTATCAAGCATGGTGCGATTGTTACCAGAAAGCCGAGCATAAAAATTTTGAATAATCATTTCTCTTGAGAGCTCATGATTGGGGCATCAATATAACATTGACTTAAGCCTCCCCCAAGCCTGAGCGATGCTTTCTCCTTCGCGGGGCCAAAATTTATATATGTAATTGCGATCACGATGAACAAGGTGCATAGGATAAAACTTCTGATGAAATTCCAATTTCAATCATTTGTAATTCCAAGACCCCATATCATCACATAGCCTATACCATGTCGATGCATCTCCCCTCAAAGATAAGGGGAAGACCTTATTCTTAACAACATCTCCAGGTACACCTGCAAGCTTAAATAATCCACAAACTTGATCCACATATATCAGATGTTCATCAGGATATTTTGTTCCATCTCCTAGAAAAGGATTAGCTAGCAGTTTTTCTATCATACCCGAAGGAACTTCAAAGCAAGCATTTTCATTTTCATTTTCAGTAGGTTCAGTAGGTTGAGGAGCAACTCTTTGCTCTTCTGGTCGGGGTGAAGATACCCCGAACAAGCCCCTCAAAGGATTACTTTCCATGGTAATAAGTGACAGTAAATTTCAGCACACTATATAAATTTTTCCTTACAAAATTCCACCTACCAAAGGCGCTTCACTCCCTGGCAACGGCGCCAGAAAAGAGTCTTGATGACCCACAAGTATAGGGGATCTATCGTCGTCCTTTCGATAAGTAAGAGTGTCAAACCCAACGAGGAGCAGAAGGAAATGATAAGCGGTTTCCAGCAAGGTATTCTCTGCAAGTACTGAAATAAGTGGTAACAGATAGTTTTGTGATAAGATAATTTGTAACGAGCAACAAGTAACAAAAGTAAATAAGGTGCAGCAAGGTGGCCCAATCCTTTTTGTAGCAAAGGACAAGCCTGGACAAACTCTTATATGATGTAAAGTGCTCCCGAGGACACATGGGAATATCGCGAAGCTAGTTTTCATCACGCTCATATGATTCGTGTTCGGTAGTTTGATAATTCGGTATGTGGGTGGACCGGTGCTTGGGTACTGCCCTTACTTGGACAAGCATCCCACTTATGATTAACCTCTATTGCAAGCATCCGCAACTACAACAAAAGTATTAAGGTAAACCTAACCATAGCATGAAACATATGGATCCAAATCAGCCCCTTACGAAGCAACGCATAAACTAGGGTTTAAGCTTGTCACTCTAGCAACCCATCATCTACTTATTACTTCCCAATGCCTTCCTCTAGGCCCAAATAATGGTGAAGTGTCATGTAGTCGACATTCACATAACACCACTAGAGGAGAGACAACATACATCTCATCAAAATATCGAACGAATACCAAATTCACATGACTACTAATAGCAAGACTTCTCCCATGTCCTCAGGAACAAAAGTAACTACTCACAAAGCATAAACATGTTCATAATCAGAGGGGTATCAATATGCATATATGATCTGAACATATGATCTTGCACCAAATAAACCAACTAGCATCAACTACAACGAGTAATTAACACTACTAGAAACCTACTAGCACCAATCCCGGACTTGGAGACAAGAATTGGATACAAGAGATGAACTAGGGTTTTGAGAGGAGATGGTGCTGATGAAGATGTTGATGGTGATTGCCCTCTCCCGATGAGAGCAGCGTTGGTGATGACGATGGCGATGATTTCCCCCTCTAGGAGGGAAGTTTCCCTGGCAGAACAGCTCCGCCAGAGCCCTAGATTGGTTCCGCTAAGGTTCTGCCTCGTGGCGGCGGAGTTTTGTCCGAGAAGATGGCTTATGATTTTTTTCCATTGAAAGACTCCATATAGCAGAAGATGGCCACCAGAGGACCACCAGGGGGCCCACAAGGTAGGGGCGCGCCCAGGGGGTAGGGAGCGCCCCCACCCTCGTGGGCAGGGTGTGGCCCCCCTGGTGAAGTTCTTGCTCTCAATATTTTTATATGTTTGGAAAACATCTTCCGTGAAGTTTCAGGAGTTTTGGAGCTATGCAGAATAGGTCTAATATTTGCTCCTTTTCCAGCCCAGAATCCTAGCTGCCGGCATTCTCCCTCTTTATGTAAACCTTGTAAAATAAGAGAGAATATGCATAATTATTGTGACATAATGTGTAATAACAGCCCATAATGCAATAAATATCGATATAAAAGCATGATGCAAAATGGATGTATCATTGCTCCATTGTTCCGGAGAACGGAGTCTTAGTCATCTTGCCTATGAGGCATGGTTTGCAAGCATCAAGTGATTCATAATCAAGTGATTCCAAAAACCCATCAGCATGGAGTTTCTTCATGCGCTTTACACCAATATGACCGCAAACGACAGTGCCACAAATAAGTTGCACTATCATTATTAACTTTGCATCTTTTGGCTTCAATATTATGAATATGTGTATCACTACGATCAAGATCCAACAAACCATTTTCATTGGGTGTATAACCATAGAAGGTTTAATTCATGTAAACAGAACAATAATTATTCTCTAAATTAAATGAATAATCGTATTGCAATAAATATGATCAAATCATATTCATGCTCAACGCAAACACCAAATTTATTTAGGTTCAACACTAATCCCAAAAGTATAGGGAGTTTGCGAGGATGATCATATCATTCTTGGAACCACTTCCAACACACATCGTCACTTCACCCTTAACTAGTCTCTGTTCATTCTGCAACTCCCGTTTCAAGTTACTACTCTTAGCAACTGAACTAGTATCAAATACCGAGGGGTTACTATAAACACTAGTAAAGTACATATCAATAACATGTATATCAAATATACATTTGTTCATTTTGCCATCCTTCTTATCCGCCAAGTATCTAGGGGCAGTTCCACTTCCAGTGACCATTTCCTTTGCAGTAGAAGCACTCAGCTTTAGGCTTGAGTCTAGCTTTGGGTTTCTTCACGGGAGTGACAACTTGTTTGTCATTCTTCTTTAAGTTCCCTTTATATTCTTTTGCCCTTTTTCTTGAAACTAGTGGTCTTGTAAACCATCAACACTTGATGCTCTTTCTTGATTTCTACCTTCGCCAATTTCAACATCGCGAAGAGCTCGGAATTACTTTTGTCATCCTTTGCATATTATAGTTCATCACGAAATTCTAGTAACTTGGTGATAGTGACTAGAGAACTTTGTCAATTACTATCTTATCTGGAGGATTAACTCCCACTTGATTCAAGCAATTGTAGTACTCAGACAATCTGATCACATGCTCACTGGTTGAGCCATTCTCCTCCATTTTGCAGGAAAAGTATTGTCAGAGGTCTCATACCTCTCGACACGGGCATGAGTATGAAATACCAATTTCAACTCTTGGAACATCTTATATGCTCCTTGGTGTTCAAAACATTTTTGAAGTCCCGGTTCTAAGCCGTAAAGCATGGTGCACTAAACTATCAAGTAGTCATCATACCGAGCTTTTGTCAAAACGTTCATAACGTCTGCATCTGCTCCTGCAATAGGTCTGTCACCTAGTGGTGCATCAAGGACATAATTCTTCTGTGTAGCAATGAGGAAAATCCTCAGATCACGGACCAAGTCTGCATCATTGCTACTAACATCTTTCAACATAGTTTTTCTCTAGGAACCTATGAAAATAAACGGGGAGCAACATCGCGAGCTATTGATCTACAACATAGTTATGCAAATGCTAACAGGACTAAGTTCATGATAAATTAAAGTTCAATTAATGAAATTACTTAAGAACTCCCACTCAGATAGACATCTCTCTAATCATCTAAGTGATCACGTGATCCATATCAACTAAACCATGTCCGATCATCACGTGAGATGGAGTAGTTTCCAATGGTGAACATCACTATATTGATCATATCTACTATATGATTCACGCTCGACATTTTGGTCTCCAGTGTTTCGAGGCCATATCTGCATATGCTAGGCTCGTCAAGTTTAACCCGAGTATTCTGTGTGTGCAAAACTGGCTTGCACACGTTGTATGTGAACGTAGAGCTTATCACACCCGATCATCACGTGGTGTCTCGGCACGACGAACTGTCGCAAAGGTGCGTACTCAAGGAGAACACTTATACCTTGAAATTTTGTGAGAGATCATCTTATAATGCTACCGCAGAACTAAGCAAAATAAGATGCATAAAGGATAAACATCACATGCAATCAAAATATGTGACATGATATGGCCATGATCATCTTGCGCCTTTGATCTCCATCTCCAAAGTACCGTCATGATCTCTATCGTCACCGGCATGACACCATGATCTCCATCGTCTTGATCTCTATCAACGTGTCATCACATGGTCATCTCGCCAACTATTGCTCTTGCAACTATTGCTATTGCATAGCGATAAAGTAAAGCAATTATTTGGCACTTGCATCTTATGCAATAAAGAGATAACCATAAGGTTTCTGCCAGTTGCCGATAACTTTAACGGAACATGATCATCTCATACAACAACTTATATCTCATCACGTCTTGACCATATCACATCACAACAAGCCCTGCAAAAACAAGTTAGAAGCCCTCTACTTTGTTGTTGCAAGTTTTACATGGCCGCTACGAGCTGAGCAAGAACCGTTCTTACCTACGCATCAAAAACCTCAACGCGGTATAGTGATTGCTTTTTGATATTCATAAAGAACCCTGTTCATCGAATCCGATTCAACTAAAGTTCAAGAAACAGACACCCACTAGCCACCTGTGTGCGAAGCACGTCGATAGAACCAGTCTCGCGTAAGCGTACGCGTAATGTCGGTCTGGGCCGCTTCATCCAACAATACCGCCAAATCAAGAATCAAATAGTGACGTCAAGCAATATGTATATACCCACGCCCACAACTCCTTTATGTTCTACTCGTGCATATAACATCTACGCATAAACCTGGCTCGAATGCCACTATTGGGGAACGCGGTAATTTCAAAAATTTACCTACGCACACGCAAGATTATGGTGATGCATAACAATGAGAGGGGAGAGTGTCATCCACGTACCCTCATAGCCCGTAAGCGGAAGCGTTATGACAACATGGTTGATGTAGTTGTACCTCTTCACGATCGATCGATCCTAGTACCGAACGTACGGCACCTCCGCGATCTCACGGTCCAGTAGAGCTCACGATCCAGTAGAGCTTCGATGGAGAGTTCCGTCAGCACGAGGCGTGATGACGGTGTTGATTAAGCTACCGACGCAGGGCTTAGCCTAAGCACCACTACAATATGACCGAGGTGGATTATGGTGGAGGGGGGCACCGCACACGGCTAAAAGATCAATGATCAACTTGTGTGTCTATGGGGTGCCCCCTTCCCCCGTATATAAAGGAGTGGAGGAGGGGGAGAGGCCGACCCTCCTAGGCGCGCCCCAAGGGGAGTCCTACTCCCACCGGGAGTAGGACTACAACCCTTCCAATAGTAGGAGTAGGAGAGAGGGAAGGAGGAGAGAGGGGGAAGGAAAGGGGGGGTGCCCCCCTCCTTGTCCAATTTGGACTAGAGGGGGAGGGGGCGCGTGACCTACCCTGGCCGCCCCTCCTCTTCTCCACTGAGGCCCAATAGGCCCATTACACTCCCAGCGAATTCCCATAACTCTCCAGTACTCTGATAAATACCCGAACCACTCAGAACCTTTCCGATGTCCGAATATAGCCTTCCAATATATCAATCTTTACGTCTCGAACATTTCGAGACTCCACGTCATGTCCTTGATCTCATCTAGGACTCCGAACAACCTTCGGTACATCAAAACACATACACTCATAATACCGATCATAATCGGACGTTAAGCATGCAGACCCTACGGGTTCGAGAACTATGTAGACATGACCGAGACTCATCTCCAGTCATAACCAACAACAGAACCTGGATGCACATATTGGTTCCTACATATTCTACGAAGATCTTTGTCGGTCAAACCGCATAACAACATACGTTGTTCCCTTTGTCATCGGTATGTTAATTGCCCGAGATTCGATCATGGGTATCTCAATACCTAGTTCAATCTCATTACCGACAAGTCTCTTTACTCGGTCCGTAATGCATCATCCCGCAGCTAACTCATTAGTTACATTGTTTGCAAGGCTTATAGTGATGTGCATTACCGAGAGGGCCTAGAGATACCTCTCCGACAATCAGAGTGACAAATCCTAATCTTGATCTATGCCAACTCAACAAGTACCATCGGAGACACCTGTAGAGCACCTTTATAATCACGCAGTTACGTTGTGACGTTTGGTGGCACACAAAGTGTTCCTCCGGTATTCGGGAGTTTCATGATCTCATAGTCATAGGAACATGTATAAGTTATGGAGAAAGCAATAGCAACAAACTAAACAATCATCGTGCTAAGCTAACGGAACAGGTCAAGTCAATCACATCATTATCTAATGATGTGATCCTGTTAATCAAATGACAACTCATGTATATGTCTAGAAAACTTAACCATCTTTGATTCAACGAGCTAGTCAAGTAGAGGCATACTAGTGACACTCTGTTTGTCTATGTATTCACACATGTACTAAGTTTCCGGTTAATACAATTCTAGCCTGAATAATAAACATTTATCATGATATAAGGAAATAAATAATAACTTTATTATTGCCTCTAGGGCATATTTCCTTCAGTAACCCCAAGAAAATGCAAGTTTCGACAAGCAAAGAGAAACAAGGCTGTAGAAACGCAACGCACAAGCAACCGGCCACTCAAAAGACACCCACGACGCAACTCAAGGACAAGCGCGGGACATGGAACAAAAAAAGGCAACACAAACACGAAACTCAACCTCTCCAAGGAGAGGGTGGTGGCTGGAGCCACCTATGTGTGAGTTAATTGGTATGGCACCGCGAAGAATTATCCTTGGGCCCATGACCAAAACTCGTCTTTGAAGCACAAGTACCATCAAAAATGGCTAATGTGAAATACTTGATCAGTTTATGCATAATGGGGGGAGGGAGAGTTCATTAAGAGAGCAACACTCCCCCTATGTCCATGCCTACATCTAAACAAGATAACAAGTTGAGTATGGTGGGGTGTGCAAGGGTTCAGCAACATTGCTCGAATCAATGATATTTAGCTCATGCCTTAACTCATGAAATCTTGCTTCATCCAAAGGCTTCATGAAGATATCTGCAAGGTTATCATGAGCTCGATCTCCCCTCGCCTAATATGATCCCGGATGAAGTGATACCAAATCTAAATATGCTTCGTCTTTTTGAAGTGTTGCACTGGGTTGAGAGAAATCTTGATGGTACTTTCATTGTCACACCAAAGAGGCACTTTGTCACAAATGACACCGTAAGCCCTTAAAGTTTGCCTCATCCATAGAAGTTGTGCACAACAACTACCGGCGGCCACATACTCCGCTTCGGTGGACGAGAGAGACACACAACTTTGCTTCTTAGAAGACCAACTCACCAAAGAGCAACCAAGGAATCGGCACCCTTCGGAAGTTGAATTCCTATCCACTTTGTCTCCCGCCCAATCGGAGTCCGAATAGCCTACAAGGTTGAAGTTTGCTCCTCTTGGGTACCATAAGCCAAAGTTTGGGGTATGAGCCAATTATCGAAAGATTTGCTTGACCACCACAAAGTGACTTTCCTTAGGTGCGGCTTGAAACCATGCACAAATTCCCACACTCAACATGATATCCTGTCTAGATGCACAAAGGTAAAGCAAGGAGCCAATCATGGAGCGATATACCTTTTGATCCACCGCTTTACCATTGGGATCTATGTCAAGTTGGCATTTGACGGGCATTGGAGTGGAAGCCGGCTTGACTTCACCTAGCTTGAATATCTTGAGCATGTCTTGAGTGTATTTGGCTTGGTTGATGAAGGTTCCTTCTCTTCGTTGCTTGATTTCGAACCCGAGAAAGAACTTCAACTCTCCCATCATGGACATCTTGAACTTCGAGGTCATGAGAGCGGCAAATTCCTCATTGAAAGCTTTGTTAGGAGAACCAAAGATAATGTCATCAACATATAGTTGGCACACAAACAACTCCCCTTTAACCTTCTTAATAAAAAGAGTGGGGTCGATTTTCCCAATTTCAAACCCACGATCTTGCAACAACTCAGTAAGGTGATCCACGCACGTGGGGCTTGTTTAAGGCCATAGAGTGCCTTATCAAGTTGGTACACATGATCGGGGAAATAGGGATCCTCGAACCCGGGGGGTTGTTTGACATACACCAACTCATTAATAGGACCATTAAGAAAAGCACTCTTCACATCCATTTGTTTCAACTTCAAGTTATGATGAGAAGCATAAGCAATCAACAAACAAATAGATTTAAGGCGAGCAACGGGAGCAAAGGTTTCACTGTAGTCGATACCCTTGACTTGGGAGTAGCCTTGAGCTACCAAGCGAGCCTTGTTGTGGACAATAATTCCATGAGCATCTTGCTTGTTCTTGAATATCCACTTGGTTCCAATGACATTATGGTTCCCCGTTGGCCTTGGCACCAATCTCCACACCTTGTTGTGCTCTAAGTTGTTGAGTTCTTCATGCATGGCATTAAGCCAATCCGGATCTTCGAGCGCCTCATGGACCTTTTGGGGTTCAACACAAGAGACAAATGCGTGATATTCACAATAGTTTGCCAATTGTCTACGAGTGCTTACCCCCTTTCGTATGCTTCCAAGCACATTTGTAATGAGATGACCCTTGGTAGCACTACGAAAAAATACATGTCTGTGATGATACGTGTTTGTCACAGTAGGTCACGTTTTTTGTCATGCATGTACATCCATGAAAAATTTATGACAGAACAAGATAGTCATACATGTGCTGTCGTAGAAGTATTCCATGACATTACCAAAATTATCATCACGGAAGTGTCCACTTCCACGACGGTAAATCATGTGTCACAGAAGTGCTTTCGTCAAGGGTGACCGACACGCGACATCCACCGTAACGGAACGCCGTTAAGCTATCGGGTCTAGTTTTGGATCCAATAACCCGTTAACCCCCTAGACCAATGGAGATTTTCCATGTGTAAAATCATCATTGGCCGGAGGAAACACGTGTTGCCTCACCTTTGGGACATATGGCATCCACTCATTGGACAGGAGGCGCCTATGATAGGTCGACATGTGGCACGGCCCAATAGTGGCCCATTCCGGTGAAAAAGGCCGGCCCAGTAAAAAATAGCAGGCCGGCCCATATAAGGCCTACTTGTGTCAGGTCCATTTAAGCCCATGGACCATACGAGATGTGCCAATTCGGCCCGTCAATGGCCCGCTAAAGATTTGACACCATTGCAGTCCATCGTCAATTCGAGCCCGTTAACAGCCCGCTATATATTTGGGCTCAATATCGGCCTGATAAGATTTCGGCCTGTTAATGGCCCATTCAGTGGATGGGCCAATTTTCACAATGTACATCTTTCGGCCTTTTAGCGACCCATTTAAATATTGGGCTAATTTCCGGCCCGGTGTGTCTTTCAGCCTGTTGACGGCCCATAAATCAGTTGGGCCATTTGTAGTCGGACCTGAGTTTCGGCCTTTTAGGGACCCATTTAAGTGTTGGGCCAATTTCTGGCCCGGTGTGTTTTTCAGCATGGAGATGGCCCATATATCTATTGGGCCATTTGTAGTCGGACCTGAGTTTTGGCCTTTTAGCGACCCATTTAATTGTTTGGCCAATTCCCGGCCCTGTGTGCCTTTCAGCCTGTTAATGGACCATAAATGAGTTGGGCCATTTGTAGACAGACCTGAGTTTTGGCCTTTTAACGGCACATGCCCTTCATGGTCCAATACCAGCCCAGTTTCTCTTTCGGCATGCTAAAGGCCCACAACACAGTTGGGCCATTTACAATACGACCTGACTTTCGGCCTCTTAGCGGCCAATGCTCTTCATGGTCCAGTACAAGCCCGCTGTCTCTTTCGGCCTGCTAAAGGCCCACAGTATAGTTGGGCCATATGTAGCCCGGACTTAGTAACGGCCTGTTAACGGCCTGTGAAATCAATTGGGCCCACCTGTTGCCCGCTATGATGTCAGCCTGTTAATGACCCAGGAGTTAAGAGGGCCGACCATTAACTTTCTGCCTGGTAACGGCCATTAACTTAATGGGCCCACTAAAGTTTGTACATGTCTTTAGGCCAAATTAGATAATTTGAGCCCATTACGACGAGCAATTATGCACAGGACCAAAACCGATCAAGCAAAGGTGCGGCATACAGGGGAAAACGTTGCACCTCCAGCATATATTACAGGAAATTACATCCACTGGGCAATCAAAGATTGATGCCAGTGGAAATAAATGAACAGAGCCTAAGGATCTACAATCTCACAATCTGCAACCTCACCACGGATGACGCCCATAAGCATGTGGGCAAGTTCTTGCTGCTTTGCTACACTATCTCTGAAAACATTGACCAGTTGTTGTGTTGCACGACTCTACACCTATGATTCCTCCACCATTCCTTCATCCATTAATTGGTTCACAAACATACATTTTTCTGTTGCATTCGAGACAGAGGATACTAAACAGATTCAGATGGCGATTTTGGCAGGCTTGTATTATTGATAGTGGAGAGTGTCTCGACCACTGCATCATAACATAAATTAGGAGGGGAACCAAACAGATTAATCATGAGTTATTGGCATATTACCTGGCCTAGATTTATTGGAAAGAAACAATGGGTGTCGGTGTCGAAACCGGCGGATCTCGGGTAGGGGGTCCCGAACTGTGCGTCTAAGGCGGATGGTAACAGGAGGCAGGGAACATGATGTTTTACCCAGGTTCGGGCCCTCTTGATGGAGGTAAAACCCTACGTCCTGTTTGATTAATATTGATGATATGGGTAGTACAAGAGTAGATCTACCACGAGATCAGAGAGGCTAAACCCTAGAAGCTAGCCTATGGTATGATTGTATGTTGTCCTACGGACTAAAACCTTCCGGCTTATATAGACACCGGAGAGGGCTAGGGTTACACAAGGTCGGTTACAAAGGAGGAGATATACATATCCGTATTGCCTAGCTTGCCTTCCACGCCAAGTAGAGTCCCATCCAGACACGAGACGAAGTCTTCAATCTTGTATCTTCATAGTCCAACAGTCCGGCCAAAGGATATAGTTTGGCTGTCTGGAGACCCCGTAATCCAGGACTCCCTCAGTAGCCCCCGAACCAGGCTTCAATGATGATGAGTCCGGCGCACAGTGTTGTCTTCGGCATTGCAAGGCGGGTTCTTCTCCAACTTTCAAGTGTTCGGAAGTAGTGTCCGGCTCCACAAATGTTGAACATCTTGGCTTCTATGCCCAATAAGGGTTATGTCCCACGTGTCGAATGAATACGAGGCGCCAGGGCATTTTTACATTCGCCCCCTAGCCAGATAAATAATTGTCTATTAAAGGGATGGGGATTCTTAGATCCAATCCGTATCATCCTCCCCCAGTGAGAATTCATTAGAGCGTGCTTCGGAAAGATCCATTCCATCATGGCCGACCTCCGCAGCTCCTCCTCCTGCCCCCATAACCCTAAGCCCGGTGATTGGGAGAGGTGTTCAGTCCCGCACAGTCGATTAGTCGAGCTGCAGACTAAGGGATTTCTCCCTCCGGCGTACATGGTGCCCGTTCGAGCCGGGCTCGCCACCTACAATGGCGGGGAGCAAGCGGAGAACTTTCCCTGTCCCTCCATGGGGGAAGGGGTTTGCCTTGTTCCTTACTTACTAAGGGGACTCGGATTTCCAATCCATCTATTCCTCCGCGGGCTCCTGGAGTTCTACGGCCTCCAACTACACAATCTCACCCTTGCATCTATCCTCCACATCACCGGCTATGTTGCTCTCTGTGAGTTGTTCCTGGGCTACGAGGCTCACTTCGAGCTGTGGAAAAGGCTATTCTGCCTTGTCCCTCGCACATAGAGGGAATCACTTTATCAAGTGGGCGGAGCCGAAATATGGCGCATCGCCGATACCAGATACCTGTCCGGTACCCCGAAGAAGCCGTCCGAAGACTGGCCTTCAGAATGGTTTTATATGGAGGACGTCCCTCTTCCGGACCCTGTTCAGCGGGGTCTACCCGAGTTCAACAATGCTCCTCTGAAGAAGCGCCGCAGTTGGCACCCACGGAGCCCCCAGGCGGAAGACAACGGAGAAGTCCTCTATCTGATGAACCGGGTCAAAGCACTAGCTCGATCCGGATTGACAATAATCGAAGTTATGTCGATTTGCATAATGCGGGGAGTGCAGCCACTCCAATATCGTGGGCACCCCTTGTGGTGTTATAACGGGGCAGATGACGCCACCTGCTGCGGGCGTAAGGGTCCGGACAATGATGCCGCTCTATCGAAGATTCTGTCCGAACTGTTCAAGGGCGAGGAAGAGGAGTTCAGCCGCATCAAGCCACGGGATGGATTCTCTATGTACAATCCTCCAAGCTGGGTAAGTTATATTTCCCTGCTCCCATTTTTCCCGCATTCTTAGTCGTAAGTATTCACCTTGCCACCTTGCGGCAGGAACTGCGAAAAGCCATAAAGGAGATCAGCAGCCCTTCTCCACAACCAGAGGACCCAGACCGGGCCATCGACTCCGGACTCGAAGAAGATCCGGTTATCTCCGTGGAACTGATAGACCGGAGTTCTATCAGTTAAGCTGCGACGATGCCTCGGTGGCCATTACGGCCGACTATCCCAGAATGCTCCCTGCATTGCAGGTAAGAAAAATCAAAATGTCCCAACTCCAAAACTAGGATCCCCTTTTAGGCTCTTCACCCACCATATATACATGGCATCTTTTTACAGGGAAGGCATTCGGGACGCCCTACCAAATCCGCGGCAACTCGTCAACAAGAGGTGCCGAGGCTGGGTAGGACAAAAAGGAAGGCGGTCAGGACAGAGACGCCGGCGCAAAGGTATAGGAAAAACCCTGCTCTGTGGTTGTCGTCTTTCTCAAAATGTAATGACGCCCGCGTTTCTTTAACAGAAAGAATGCTCGTCGGAATATGTCCCGCGATGCTGCCAATCAAGCTTCCACCAGTCGGGTGCCAGGACCAGACATAGAGGCGGAAGGCGATATGGGGCAAGCACCGGATAATCCCGCGACAGAGGATGCGGATAGATTGTCCGCCACAAACTCAGAAGTGGAAAGCGCCATGAATCATAGGCGCCGCCAGGCCCATACTCCGTGACGCTTGTTTCTCACCAGAGGCGTTCGACGCCTTCAATTCTGGGGAGGCCTACCTCCGTGCTGCTCAAGATGGTCTAGCCAGAGCCACGGATCAGTATGTAACGGATGTACGGGTGAGTAAATCTGACGATTTATATGTATCAGTAGCCCCTGAGACTTGAAACAGTTAGCAGAACTGATTTAAGGATCATCTATAATGTGGAGGTTCTTACAGAGAAGAATACTAGGCTGTCCCAGGAGCTAGAGGAATGCAAGACCCAACTGGGGGCCGCTCTTGCCGCATTGCAGGAACAGAAAAAGCCTCCCGCTTGTAACATTTACTTTAAATAATGGTGGTTACCATATAGTGTGTGGCGTGTCTGCAGATCTAACAATTGATTTTGCAGATGAGTCCGGAGAAAGTCCGGGGGACTAGCATGTTATGCGACAGCTAGAGGCTGGCAAACGCGTGCTCAGTAAGGTTGTGCTGGAGAAAAATAGTCTCCAAGATGCCAATGTTAAGCTGAACATTGAACTAAAAGACGTTCGGTGCTAGCTTGCGGACTCCGAGAAGGAGAATAAGCGGCTTCGGCGCGGCATTTTTAGTAAGTCCTTGAATGAATCCTACTAAAGGAATTCGGCGAAGAAGTCGACTAACAGCGTTATGTCTGTAGGTATGCTGACGGGTCGTCCCGCGGAGGAAATGCCCGGGTCTGTGGGTGATCTTCTGTCCGAGCTGTCACATCTGCACGAAAAAGTTCGACAGGTGATGCAAGGTGTTGCCCAGGCTTTGTGGCCATCTGTCTCCTTGCCAGAGGGCGTTGCAGAGCTTACGGAGAAGCTCAAGGGAGCACGGCTGCGCCTCCGATTATGGAAGATATCGGCCTGCCAACAGGGTGCCAGCGAGGCCTGGGCCATGGTGAAGACTCGGTATACCAAGGCAGACCCAAATCACATGGCCGAGGTTGGACCTGTGGGGCCTGACGGAAAAGAGATCCCCGTTAGCTTAGTTTATGGGCAAGTAGAATTAGCCGCAAAGTATTCCCAACGGGATTGTAAGCTAGACCGCCTGTTGGATGGTATAGAAGAGGAGTTTAGTCAGTTTGCATGACTATGTAATTAAAGTGACATGTATAATGCCTTCTAGCCGGATTGTAGATCATTTGTCGTTGCGGACCTTTTCGCTTCAACCTCCGGGCCCGATAGTCCGGAGTGAATCCGAATACCCGCTCAGTTATATAAGAACTAGGGTATGCGTGGAGACCAGGCGTAGGGTTCATTAGTGCTTTATCAGACAAGTGCCCAACTAGTTATGTTATATTACATGGGAAGTAAGAAACATCTTCCAGGGAGAATAGTTCCGTTAAGGGTTCCTTTCCCTAGGTAAGCATGCCCTAAAGTGCATGTCCGGACTGCGATAAGAAACGCAGAAAAAACATCTGGGGGTAGATATGGATAATAAATAAAAGTCATCTTTTGTTCACCGACCGAATATTCCCTTAAGAATGATAGCTTTCGGCTTCACCCAGTCTGAGGTACACATCCGGCTGACCCAGCAGTAACAATCGCAGATGTGCTCCCCTTATGCCCTAGCCGAATTAACAGGAACGTAGGGCATATATACAAGAGCCAGGCAACCCATCTTGACCAAAACTTAAGTCATACCGATGCATATAATGGTGAAAAAAGGTACATGCGGAAGTGTAACACATGTGTTGGGTGTGAGGCCCAGGTAAATAATTTAAGCTTCTATGAAAGAAGCCCCCAGGTCTGGATAGTGTGGCTAGCGCATCTGTAATGTACAAGTGAGGCGCAAGGTGACCCTTGAAGGCCTAGTGAAGTGATAAGAGAAAGAAAGAAAGGGAAACAAGACAGATAATGCATATGCAGAAAATGGACAAAGGGAGGTGACTAACATAGAGTCCTGTGCCAGGCGTAGAATCTTCAGAGCCTGGCCGCATTCCATGGGCTCGGCTCGAGTCGACTAGTCGATGCATCCCGCAATCAGTACGCTCCACCGGTCAGAACTTGGTCAATAACGAAGGGACCTTCCCATTTGGGCTCGAGCTTGTTCTTTTTCTTATCCGGCAGGCGTAGAACTAGTTCGCCAATGTTATAAGTTTTGGCCCGTACTTCTCTGCTTTGGTATCTGCGAGCCTGTTGCTAGTAAAATGCGGAACGGGCTTTGGCTACGTTGCGCTCCTCCTCCAAGGTGTCCAGATTGTCCTGCCGATCGAGCTCGGCTTCTCTTTCTTCGTACATGCGCACTCGAGGTGAGTCATGAATGATGTCATAGGGCAAGACTGCCTCTGCGCCGTACACCATAAAAAACGGTGTATATCCGGTACTACGATTTGGCGTGGTCCACAGCCCCCAGAGTACGGAGTCGAGCTCCTCTACCCAGTGCGTGTCAGACTCCATTAAGGAACATACTAATCTGGGTTTAATGCCGCTCATTATAAGACCGTTTGCTCGCTCGACTTGACCGTTGGTTTGCGGGTGATAGACTGAAGCATAATCGAGCTTGATGCCCATTTTGCTGCACCAGAGTTTTACCTCGTCGGTCGTGAAGTTCGTGCCGTTATCAGTGATGATGCTGTGTGGGACGCTGTAACGGTGTACAACCCCGGATATGAAATCTATCACCGGTCCGGATTCGGCTGTTTTAATCGGTTTGGCCTCTATCCATTTGGTGAATTTATCTACCATGACCAATAAGTATTTTTTTCTTATGGGTTCCCCCTTTCAGGGGTCCAACCATGTCAAGCCCCTAGACCGCAAAGGGCCATGTAATGGGGATTGTTTGGAGGGCGGTGGGTGGCATGTGGCTTTGGTTTGCAAAGAGCTGGCAACCGGCGCAACGTTGGACCAAGTCCTGTGCATCTGCCCAGGCCGTTGGCCAATAGAATCTTGTACGGAAGGCCTTGCTTACAAGAGCCCGGGCTGCGGCGTGATGGCCGCCGAGTCCGGCGTGAATTTATGCCAAAAGATTCTGCCCTTCCTCTTCGGATATGCACCTTTGAAGGACTCCGGTAGTGCTTTTCTTGTACAATTCTCCCTCATGGACCCTGTAGGCCTTGGATCGCTGCACTATGCAGCGTGCCTCATTTTGGTCCTCCGGAAGTTCTTGTCTGGTTAGGTAGGCCAGGAATGGTTCTATCCACGGGGTAATAATGGCCATTATTTCGTGGGCTGAAGGTGTTATTTCGGTGGCGGAGCCTCCGATTGTGTCAGAGAGTTCGGTATCGGGTATTTTGGCCAGGTCCGGGCTGTTGTTACCGGTGTCCCCTTCCCATGCTATGGATGGCTTGAAGAGCCTTTCCAGAAATATGATGGGGGGGACCGCGTCACGTTTTGCGCCAACGCAGGCGAGGATATCCGCCGCCTGATTGTTTTCCCGAGCCACATGGTGAAATTCGAGTCCCTCGAACCGAGATGACATTTTTAGGACGGCATTTCGATAAGCCGCCATTTTCGGATCCTTGGCGTCGAAATCTCCATTTATTTGGGATATTGCGAGGTTTGAATCCCCACGCACCTCCAGGTGTTGAATGCCCATGGAGACTGCCATCCGAAGACCATGCAACAGAGCTTCGTATTCGGCTGCATTGTTGGAATCTGTATACAATATTTGCAGTATGTACCGAACGGTATCTCCAGTTGGGGACGTCAGGACGACGCCAGCCCCTAGACCGGCCAGAATTTTAGAACCGTCGAAGTGCATGATCCAATTGGAGTATGCGCCGTACTCTTTAGGGAGTTTGGCCTCCGTCCATTCGGCGACGAAGTCGGCCAGTACTTGCGATTTAATGGCTCGGCAAGGTTTGTATGTTAGGTCGAATGGGAGGAGCTCAATGGCCCATTTGGCAATCCAGCCCGTAGCGTCGCGGTTGTTGATAATATCATTAAGTGGCACTTCCGAGGCTACTGTAATCGAACACTCTTGAAAGTAGTGTCACAGTTTCCGCGATGCCATGAATACCGCATATGCTATTTTTTGGTAATGCAGGTACCGTGATTTGCATGGAGTGAGGACGATGGATACATAGTATACCGGCTTCTGAAGAGGGAATTTGTGTCCGTCCGCTTCCCGTTCGACAACGAGCACCGCGCTTACAACTTGATGAGTTGCCACGATGTACAACATCATTGGTTCGCCGACGTTTGGTGCGGCCAGGATCGGGTTGGTTGCCAGAATGGCCTTTATTTCTTCCAATCTGGCTGTGGCCGCATCCGTCCACTCGAAGTGTTCGGTGCGCCGAAGGAGGCGATAAAGGGGTAAAGCCTTTTCTCCTAAGCGGGAGATAAAGCGGCTTAGAGCCGCTACGCATCCAGTTAGCTTCTGGGTTTGTTTGAGGTCTGTTGGGTAGCCAACTGTGACAACGCTCAGATTTTGGCTGGATTAGCTTCAATACCTCTACTGGAGACAATGAATCCCAGGAGCTTTCCGGCTGGTACGCTGAAAACGCATTTTTCCGGATTGAGCTTGATGTCATATGTTCGGAGGTTGTCAAATGTGAGCCTCAAGTCGTCTATCAAAGAGTCGACGTGTTTGGTTTTTACGACCACATCATCTACGTATGCATCTACTGTTTTGCCGATTTGTTTCTCCAGACATGTCTGAATCATGCGTTCATATGTTGCGCCAGCATTTTTGAGCCCAAAAGGAATTGTGTTAAAACAAAAGGGACCGTATGGTGTGATGAATGCCGTTGCGGCTTGGTCGGACTCCACCATCTTGATTTGGTGGTAACCGGAGTATGCGTCGAGGAAACACAATGACTCGTGTCCTGCAGTAGCATCAATGATTTGATCGATGCGTGGGAGGGGGAAGGGATCCTTTGGGCAAGCTTTATTCAGGTCTTTGAAGTCGACACAAAGGCGCCAGGATTTGTCCTTCTTTGGTACCATCACCAGGTTTGCTAGCCAGTCCGGGTGTTTTATTTCTTTGATAAATCTGGCCTCCAATAACTTGGCTAGTTCCTCTCCCATGGCCTGTCTCTTAGGTTCGGAGAAACGCCGAAGAGCTTGCTTGACCAGCTTGAATCCCTTTAGGATATTGAGGCTATGCTCGGCCAGCCTACGAGGGATTCCTGGCATGTCTGAGGGATGCCAGGCGAATATGTCCCAGTTCTCGCGCAGGAACTCTCGTAGTGCAGCGTCCATAGCGGGGCTTAGCTGTGCCCCGATGGAGGCTGTTTTTGTAGGGTCCGTTGGGTGGACTTGGAATTTGACTATTTCATCTGCTGGTTTAAAAGAGGTGGACTTGGATCTGTTGTCGAGTAACACGTCGTCCCTGTCCACTGTGGATCGTAGCGTACTTAATTCCTCAGCCGAGAGGGCTTCGGATAATGCCTCGAGGGCCAATGCAGCTATTTTGTTTTCGACGCGGAGTGCTGTGTACAGATCGCTGGCGACAGTGATGATTCCGTTGGGCCCGGGCATTTTGAGCTTCATGTACCCGTAATGGGGTACGGCTTTAAAGATTGTGAATGCCTCCCGTCCTAAAAGAGCGTGATAACCACTGCTGAACAGGGCCACTTGGAATGTAATTTCTTCGGACCTGTAATTATCCGGCGTGCCGAATACCACATCTAGTGTGATTTTCCCAGCACAGTGTGCTTCCCGACTGGGGATAATTCCTCTAAAGGTTGTGCTGCTTCGCTCAATGCGGTTCTAGTCTATTTCCATCTTTTGAAGAGTTTCCTCAT
This sequence comes from Triticum dicoccoides, assembly GCF_002162155.2. Taxonomy (NCBI): domain Eukaryota; kingdom Viridiplantae; phylum Streptophyta; class Magnoliopsida; order Poales; family Poaceae; genus Triticum; species Triticum dicoccoides. The sequence goes on from NC_041380.1 coordinate 130,498,431, forward strand.
AGATGAGGTTTAGTCCACTGCCGCCGTCCATGAGTACTTTGGTGAGTCTAAAGCTGTCCATGATTGGACTGAGGACCAGTGCGGCTGGTGCTCGGGCTGTTCGAAATTTGGGTTCATCACTGGCATTGAAGGTAATAGCCGTGTCACTCCATGGATTTCGGCCATGCTGCGGAGTGTTCGCTTGCACCTATTATTTGACGCAAAGGTCTCGAACACTGTTAACACCGTATTGTTGTCCACGGGATGGTGCTCTGTGGTATTTGGGAGAAGTAGATCCTCACCACTTTTGGCCACCTGCGGAGTATCCAACATGCTCTAAGGCTGTGTGTTGGTATTGTATCCGTTGTACTATGAATTTTGCAGGGTCCGTTGAGCCATCCCTCCAGTACGGTTCTTTGCCTCGTAGAGGGTTTTTGCTTTTTGGTAGTTAACCCGGGTGTATTGTGATAATGCACCCTTTTATTTCCGACTGGGTTTGTATTCATGGCCGGATTATCCCAAAAGTTTACTTCAGTTTTCCAAGCACTTTCCATCGCACAGTCTTTTCGTACTATGGACGCCAAGTCAGCGAAGCGTGTTATCTCACGGCGGCTTATGGCGTTAAGGATTCCCTTGTCCGTGCAATTATTGCAGAAAAATAGGATTGTGTCTTCCTCGCGACAGTCCTTAACCTTGTTCATCGCAAGGAGGAATCTGGCCCGATAGTGATGTACTGTTTCCTGGGGCTCTTGCCTGATGTGGGAAAGATCACTTATGTTTGGGTGGGTGGGTGGAATTGGATCCGAACCCTCACCTGATCTGGGATCCAGGGGCCGAGGAATTTCCAATTTTGAAAGTTCTGGTTCCGGGGTGTGACCCGATAATCCTGGCCCGCTGCCTGACTCTAAGTTCAGGGATTGGATGTTGTCCTCCCGCGAACGGGCATCCGGCTCGGAAAGCTTGGGAATCCAGACATATTTGGTCCTCAGGATAGAGGAAAGGTCACCGCATTGTTCCTCCACCACTGCAATATGATGGGTGACCTGGGGAGAGTTGATCTCTCTCAGATCGGGTTTAGGCCCAATCTGATCGTAGTCTGTAGCGACTCCCAGGGCGGCGATGCGATCCAAGAGCTCGTTTAGGGAAGAAAGCTCCATGGATCTAACTGCTCGGCGAGTTCCGAGTTGACGTGAAGATTGCTTTTGATGACCCAAGAAGTCATCGTCGGCGCAGCGGCCGAACAGGCGGTCATAAGAAAACCACCTAGCCGGAGAGTTCGGCCGACGGCCAAAGCTCCCTTAGCAACAGTGTCGTCTTTAAAGACGGGATGAGGCATCCTTCCTGATGACGACGGCACAGCGGAACTCTCAATGAAAGCACCAATGTCGGTGTCAAAACCGGCGGATCTCGGGTAGGGGGTCCCGAACTGTGCGTCTAAGGCGGATGGTAACAGGAGGCATGGAACACGATGTTTTACCCAGGTTCGGGCCCTCTTGATGGAGGTAAAACCCTACATCCTGCTTGATTAATATTGATGATATGGGTAGTACAAGAGTAGATCTACCACGAGATCAGAGAGGCTAAACCCTAGAAGCTAGCCTATGGTATGATTGTATGTTGTCCTACGGACTAAAACCTTCCGGCTTATATAGACACCGGAGAGGGCTAGGGTTACACAAGGTCAGTTACAAAGGAGGAGATATACATATCCGTATTGCCTAGCTTGCCTTCCACGCCAAGTAGAGTCCCACCCGGACACGAGACGAAGTCTTCAATCTTGTATCTTCATAGTCCAACAGTCCGGCCAAAGGATATAGTCCGGCTGTCCGGAGACCCCCTAATCCAGGACTCCCTCAATGGGGTTGCCTTGCTGTTTTCAGAGTTTGTCTTCTTATCTTCAGCAGCCTGCACCAAATTAAGACACTAGCATTGCTATCATTGGCCAAGTCAGATAATAGGAAAGCAACATTAGCACAACGAACGTTTGGGCAACTAGCCAACACCAAATTAACACAATATGGCACATCTATCATCAGCCAGGTAAGGTAATACGAAAGCAACATTGACACAATGAATTAATGGGCAACCAGAGCAGCACTACAATTCAGTAATGTGCATGATATGAGATAGTACACTCATGCAGCTCAGTATGCAAAACTACCAGGCAGTTTTCCTTAGGAAAATCAACATTGGCGCCTTTAAAATTTTGCTACAACTAATTTTAGATCAGACAAAGGTTGAATTCACGCCGATTAACAAAATACATGCTGATGAAAAAATATAGTGATATACAACAGGTACTTACATTAGCATTGGAGCACAGAGAATTCCGGCAAGATGTTTTCCTCGAATACAATCCCAATGAAAGAAATCTTCTATCATTTAACCTTATTTACTAAAAGAGAGATGGGTAAGAAACATGTAGAAAATATGATCAGAATGCTATAAAATTTCATGATGCGAGGATACGCGCACGCTTCTTAGAATGGAGTTGACATTCTTTTGCTAGACTGGAGCGGACTAGTTCTTCGGCCACTGGAATCTGCTTATTATCAGTGGGAGTTGGGTTTCTCTGTGCTGGAGCAGTATCTATGAAAAATGGAGTTGGTTTATTATCTTCTGGCATTTGAATCTTTTGCAAAGACTTGGTTTGTAACCCTTCAGATTCTAACATATCCGTCTTCCCCTTACATGCCTTATATAGAAGAATGGTGCTTCACTTATAAAACATGCTACATCAGATATGGAATAGGTACTGAAGAATAGAAAGGCATGACATATTGACATGTATTCCCTCCATCCAGAAATAAATGGATGGGTCTAGGCGTATTTCAGTTCTAGATACATCCAGTTTTATCCATTTTTGCGACATGTAATCCGGACAGAGGGAGTATGATGTAAGAGCTAGGGATACGACAGGACAACACAGTAAAAAAACACTGAAAACCCACTGCAGAACCAAAGTAATCAAACCCACTGATAGGAGATAGTACACTCATGCAGCTCAGGATGCAAAACTACCAGGCAGTTTTCCTTACAAAAATCAACATCGTGGCATTTAATCATACATTTTGCTACAACTAAATTTAGATCAGATAAAGGTTGGATTCACACCGATTAACAAAATACACGCTGATGTAAAAATATAGTGATATACAACAGGTACTTACATCTGCATTGGAGTACAGAGAATTCCTGCAAGAATCTTTCCTCACAGACGATACCAGTGCAGAAATTCTTCTCTCTGTTAAGCTTATTTTCTAAAAGAGAGATGGGTAAGAAACATGTAGAAAATATTATCATCATGCTATAAAATTTCATGATGCAAGGATACGCGCACGCTTCTTAGAATGGAGTTGACATATTTTTGCTAGACTGGAGCGGACTAGTTCTTTGGCCACTGGAATCTGCTTATTATCAGTAGGAGTTGGGTTTCTCTGTGCTGGAGCAGTATCTATAAAAACTGGAGTTCATTTATTATGTCCTGGCGTTTGGATATTTTTGCAAAGACCTGGTTTGTAACCCTTCAGATTCTAACATGGTCATCTTCCCCTTGCATGCCTTGTATAGAAGAATGGTGCTTCAGTTATAAAACATGCTACAGCAGAGAGATGGAATAGGTACTGAAGAATAGAAAGGCATGAAATATTGGCATGTATTCCCTCCATCCGGAAAAAAATGGATGGGTCTAGGCGTATTTCAGTTCTAGATACATCCTTTTTTATCCATTTCGGTAACATGTAATCTGAACGAAGCAAGTATGGTGTAAGAGCTAGGGATATGACGGGACAACACAGTAAAAAACACTACTTGAATGTAAACTTGTATGCTAGCAGAATACGTACAGAAAAAACTAAGGCAGCATACACGTGTAGGGTTGGGAAACTAAGATGGCATTGCAACAGAGCACTAGAACAACACTTCAATGTAAAAAATATGGTATGGTAGACAGATGAAGTACATACTGATGAATAACAATGCATAAGATATTCAGAAGCATGATGTCCAAATTAAGCAGATGGCATTGCGATAGAGTAGAATGACAGTACTTGAATTTGACAACATGTTATCATGAATGGAATAGGTACTGAAAAACAGGAAGGCATGACATATTTACATGCATGATCAACATGCTAAGCACAAGGCATTGCAACAGAGTAGATACACTCCAGGACATCATATGCATGTTGTACCCATATCACGGGCCAAGTTATAGCAAGGACCTTGTGGGGTGAAGAGGATTCAAAATCTTTCTGCAAGTCTTCTGAAGAACTTCCTTTACATGTTCCATCATATTGGGTACCATTGACATCAAGTTTATTGGCCTTTACATTGCTCCGTGAGGTTCTTGTGGATATATCAGTGTGTGCAATTATATTTGACATGCATGGAATACAACTAGTAGTTAGATTTATGTAATGAGTGCTTGTAGGAGACGACATAAATAGTAGGACTAGGGTTAACTAGTAGCAACAGGTCTCAAAAACTAAAGGGAGAACATAGATGAAAGCTACAGAATATGTATCGTTTGTACTCGAGATTAACTAGATGGCACACAAAAGTATTAAAGAACAACATAGGTAATACTAGAAGTGGTATAATACTATAATCACCAGCCTGTGGGATAGCATTCGCTGATGGATGATAACTATGGAACAACGTTACCTAAATAACAAGTATCTTAGCTGAACTATGGAACAACCTTAACCCCTGAACAAGACCCGTAAGAGATCAACATGAATATACAGTGAAATGTGATAATCTATTTTCCATGCTTAGATGAATAACAAAGCCATAAATGTTGCACACAAGTAAGATGAGGGTACAACCTATCTGGCCGCCATCCATGGGACTGAACATCATGTGCTGACTTGTCCATGGCCCTGCAGTTGATGTGGTTGTCCATGTCGGGCACGCGCATTCGATGCAGGGAACTGTTGAGTGGGGACTATAGCTCCCTTCTGGTGTATGCTTCCCTTGTTGGAGCAGCTGCGGTGAGTCGGAAGACGGTGTGGCTGAAGATGCAGATAACGCATAATGTTAAGAACGACACATCTCTTTGATCTGAAGAAATACACTAAGAGATCAACAACAAGGTACGAGAGTGGTCACACGTCTGTTGACTGAGACTAAATTGGGATCACATGATTTTATTTTATTTTGGTACTGTCTGATATACGCAGGATGGCTTGATGGCCGTCTTGTGCCTCCCGGCTGACATTGTTAGGAATCTTCCCCGAAGAGCCTGCGACCAACGGCAGAGCAGCTTGCCTCCGCCGTCCGTGGCCCCGGCCAAAACCCCGCTCCCCGCCCCACCGCACTGCCCTGGTTGCACCGCCCCCGGGCCAATCCACAAAGACTCCCCGTCATCTAGATCCAGCGGCGGCAGTACCTTGAACCTAGGCAACTCTAAGATAGCCATCTAAGCGCTGCAACCGCGGTGAACTTGCGGCCCCGCACCCTTACGTTAGACACCAGCCAACCGGCAGCCTAGGAGCTCCGCTGCCTCGAGGGGTGCTGCTTCAAATTGGGAATCGATTGGCCCAGAATAAAAATTCAGACAACTGACGGCTAAATAAAGTGATTTGAGATGAGGGTGCGACCTATCGGGTGGCATGGTGAAGTAGGCAGGTCCAGCTGCCGAGTCGGTGAGGCCGGCACGGTTGCAGTGGCCACCGGCGGCAGGGAAACAGCGATGTCGTGACGGTTGACGGCTACGGGGAAGCAGCGCCGGGACTCTGGACGGATCCGAAGTTGGAGTCGCTCCAGTGCCATGAACAAAGGCGGGGGTGAATCGGCTCCGGTACAGTTCACGCGGCCGTCGTCGAGGCAGCTCCAGCAGCACAGAGTAAGAGGCACACGGCCCAGTGCAGGACGGCAAATGGACAGCATCTCCGGCATTAGGGAGGAGGGTGGCTGTGAAATTGGTGTGGTGGGGCGCCATGGAGGAGGGGCTGAGGTTTCGTGGCTCGGGAGAAGGGAGCTTCCGGGTGGAAGGTGATTTGGCACCAACGAGGTATGAATGGGGGGTGAGGGAGTCCTGGATTAGGTGGTCTCCGGACAGCCGGACTATATCCTTTGGCCGGACTGTTGGACTATGAAGATACAAGCTTGAAGACTTCGTGCCGTGTCCGGATGGGACTCTACTTGGCGTGGAAGGCAAGCTAGGAAATACGGATATGTATATCTCCTCCTTTGTAACCAACCTTGTGTAACCCTAGCCCCCTCCGGTGTCTATATAAACCGGAGGGTTTTAGTCCATAGGATAATATACAATCATACCATAGGCAAGCTTCTAGGGTTTAGCCTCTCTGATCTCGGGGTAGATCAACTCTTGTAATACTCATATCATCAAGAATAATCAAGCAGGACATAGGGTTTTACCTCCATCAAGAGGGCCCGAACCTGGGTAAACATCGTGTCCCCTGCCTCCTGTTACCATCCGCCTTAGACGCACAGTTCGGGACCCCCTACCCGAGATCCACCGGTTTTGACACTGACATTGGTGCTTTCATTAAGAGTTCCACTGTGTCGTCACCATAAGGCTTGATGGCTCCTTCGATCATCGCTAGCAATGCGGTCCAGGGTGAGGCTTTCCTCCCCGAACAGATCTTCATATTCGGCGGCTTTGCACTGCAGGCCAATTCGCTTGGTCATCTGGAGCAGATTGAGAGCTATGCCCCTGGCCATCAGGTCAGATTTGGAAACTTGAACTACACGGCCGATATCCGCGGAGACTTGATCTTCGACGGATTCGAGCCCATGCCGGACGCGCTATGCAGTCATGACGAGCAATACATAACTCTACCGTTGGACAGTGTTCGGGAGATCGCATCCGCAACTACTCTGGCCTTTAATCCGGAGCAAGTCGCGCCATCCGAGAGCGGAGGGATGGACCCCGCCGTGGAGGCCGCACTCTTAGTGGCGATAGAGCCGGATAATGACTTCACCCCGTACGAGAGCCGTGTCGCCGAACCACTGGATTTATCCCTGGCCACGGACTCCGAGCCGCCTACATCTGTGCCTGTCGAAACCGACGGGGCGCCGATCATGGAGTTCACCTCTTCGGATATCTTTCAACACTCACCTTTCGGAGATGTGCTAAATTCATTAAGGTCTCTCTCCCTGTCAGGAGAACCCTGGCCGAACTATGTCCGGCTAGAATGGGATGCGGACAACGAAGAAATTCGCTGCCCACCCACCACCCACTTAGTAGCCATTGTCGACGACTCAACCGACATGCTCAACTTCGACTCCGAAGACATCAACGGTATGGACGACGATGCAGGAGACGAACCGGAACCACCGCCCATAGGGCGCTGGACCGCTACTACATCACATGACGTATACATGGTGGACACCCCCAAAGAAGCCAATGGCGATGTGAAAGCGGAGGATGACCCCTCCAAGAAGCAACCCAAGCGCCAACGTCAGCGGCGCCACTCTAAGTCCTGCCACAGCAAAAACAGCGATAATAATAGTCCACGTGACTCGGGAAGGTACGACAACTGCACCACCCCGGTGGCAGAATGCGATCAAGATGCAAACTGCACACATAGTACAGATCCGACGTCCGAACACGATGACGGCAAAGATACGCCTCATCAATCCCCGTCTAGGGAAGAAAACAGTCCGGGCGAAGATGCACAAATCATCCCGGAAACACACTTGGAGCAAGAGAACCTCCGCAGAAGGCTTATTGCCACAGCGAGAAGCCTGAAGAAACAGAAGCAAAGGCTCAAGGTCGCACAAAATACGCTCAACAGCAAGTGGAACAAAGTAACAAAGTATGGTGGAAGTTACCATCCAAATAGCTATCCAAAGCGCAAGCTATTACCGGAATTCGATGATGAGGCCTTAGAGCCCATGCAGTCGAAAAGTGATACGGCCAATCAGCCGGATCCACCACCCTGTGAACGCGATAGAGCGGCTAACAAAGTCACGCATAAGTCAACACACGATCTACGTGAGAACTTGCGTCAGAAATCCGGAGCGACCAGATCTATCTATGGATCTAGGAAGCGCGCTACGGTACACAACCGACACCGAATACTACAACCGTCCAAACACCATAGCGCATCCCAATGCAGGGGTGCCGCACACCCCTTATGTTTCACTGATGAGGTGCTGGATCACAAAATCCCAGAGGGATTCAAACCGGTGAACATAGAAGCGTACGACGGAACCACAGACCCTAGAGTCTGGATAGAGGACTTCGTCCTCCACATCCATATGGTTCGTGGAGACGATCTCCATGCCATTAAATACTTGCCCCTCAAGCTTAAAGGGCCAGCTAGGCACTGGCTGAAAAGCCTCCCCGAAAACTCAATTGGAAGTTGGGAGGAGCTCGAGGACGCTTTTCGGGCTAATTTTCAAGGGACTTATGTCCGACCTCCGGATGCAGACGATTTAAGTCATATAATGCAACAGTCCGGAGAGTCCGCCCGAAAGCTTTGGAACAGGTTCCTCACCAAGAAGAACCAAATTGTCGACTGTCCCGACGCCGAAGCCTTAGCAGCTTTCAAACACAGCGTCCGAGACGAATGGCTCGCCAGACACCTCGGTCAAGAAAAACCGAGAACAATGGCAGCCCTAACAAGCCTCATGACCCGCTTTTGTGCGGGTGAGGACAACTGGTTGGCCCGTAGCAGCACCAGCGACCCAAGCACATACGAAGTCAGGGATGGCAATGGTAAACCACGACGCAACAAAAACAAGCGTCGAAATAAAGAAGGTAGCCCAGATAACACGGCGGTAAACGCCGGGTTCGGGGGCTCTCGACCAGGTCAGCGGAAAAAAGCCTTTCAAAGGCAGTAGAGAAGGACAATCTGGCCTAAACAAAATTCTTGACAAACTCTGTCAGATTCACGGCACCCCAGACAAACCTGCAAATCATACCCACAGAGAATGTTGGGTCTTCAAGCAGGCCGGTAAGCTAAATGCCGAATACAAAGGGGAAGAGACACCAAGCGAAGACGAGGATGAACCTTGCCAGCAAAGCACCGGAGGACAGAAAAAGTTCCCACCAGAGGTTAAAACAGTAAACGTGATCCATGTGACAAAGGGGAGAAGCAATCACACACCCTGATGCACACGCGCCATAAAGCCCGTCACCCCTAGGCTCAATCCCTGGTTGGCCTGCCCGATCACTTTTGATCGTAGGGATCACAATACAAATATCCGGCGCGAAGGACTGGCGGCCTTGGTGTTAGACCCAATAACACACGGGTACCATTTGTCATAGCCCTAGAATATCTGAGTGTAATAGTTGCATCAGTGAGCATGCATCATGTTTAATTCAAGAAATTGAAATGAGGAATATTCAAAGCCTCATAAATTATTTTAAAAGAAGGGCAAGAACCCTTTAAATAGCATTATGTGAATCCAAAATGCCCTAAAAATAGTTTTGTGAATTTTGGCAAGAGTTATATATCAAACCAAAATTCTGGAACATTTTTAAGGAATTATTTGGTCACTGAATTTAAATCAATAATCTATTTGAATTTGGGGATATATTCATAATATATAATGAATATATTTTCAAATGGTTTGAAATGTTTTATGTACTTTTGGAATAGTCCAGAGAGCTAACATAAAATATCTTAGAGTGTTTTGGCACTGTTTTGAATTCATTTTTGAATTTTGAAACAGTGGCAAAAGATTAAATAAAAAAAACAGCAAAAACAAAAAGGAAACAGGAGCTCACCTGAGCAGCCTACCCACCTGGCCCAGGAGAGAAGTTGGCCCAGCCCACTTACCTCCTCGCTCGTCGTCTTCCTCCTGCCAGTAGGCAGGAGCGAACACGCGCGCGCACCCGCGGATCCCTCCACCTCCTGCTTCGCGCTGGAGGCCGCTCCTTTGCCCTAGTCCGCGCCTGGAGATGCCCAGCACCCCCTCGCCCACTCCCCCGCCTCTCTAGCCTCTCCCCACCGCTCTGGCTCTCTCTCCGCAGCCGCCCGAGCACACCCGCAGCGCGCAGCTCACCACCGCCGTGCCTAGTGGCCTCCCCTCGCCTCCCCACTTGTCTGGAAGCTCCGCACTCGTCGCGTACGTCGTCTCCGTCAACGCACACGACGCCGGGAGCCCCACAGTAACGCCATCATCGTCGTCTTCACCGACGGGCACCGAAGATCGCCGGCTCAGATTCACCGTCTCTAAGCCGTCCCCAAGCCGTCTGAGATGCTCAATGACTTCGCTGTGAGGACTCCTTCGTTTTCCCCCTCCTCTCCTGCTCGTTCCCGCGCCGTAGCCATCATCCCCGCAAGCACCAAGCTTCGGCCATTGCCATGGCCGACAAACCTCGCGCCCCGGAGCTCTTCCGCTCGCTCTAGTAGCTCCCGCGTGCTCGCCGGGTCCCCAGGATCCCGATGCGCCCCTCTGCGCTCTGGCTAATGCACCGCAGCCTCGCGCGCGACCGAACCCGAGCTCCGGCCTCCGCGAAAGCTCGCCGTCGCCGCCGCTAAAGCCAGCCTCCGCACCTGCCGCATCCACCACTCGACGCGTTGCGTCGCCCTGAGTACGTAGAGCCCAGCCACGCTTGCTCTCGTCGCCGGAGATGGCCGGACGGGGAGCGCCGCTGCGTCTCGCTTAGCACCGGCGACTAATCGCCGTTTAGATGACATGGCATCATTAGTTTAGAGTTAAGCATGTGCTTAATTAGCCCCCCCCCCCAACACAATCACTGACATGCCGGCCCCGCGGATATTTAGCCCCGGTTTAATATCCACTTAACACTGAGTCTATGACATGCGGGCCCCCAAGATTAGGTTTGACCAGGACCGGGTCTGTTGACCGTTGATGTCATCCTGACATCATGCTGACGCTGTTACTATTTTCTGGAAATTAGAATAAATCAGAAAAGGATTTATGAATTTCAGAAAATACTTCAAACTTCTAAAAATCATAGAAAATCAACCGTAACTCCAAATGAAATAAATTATATATGAAAAATTATCAGAAAAATTCAAGGAATCCATCTGTACCATTTTCATGCATGTTTGAACAATGTTTGTCCTCTGTTTTGGACAAAACAAATAAAGGGCATTTAAATAATCATATATGGGGTTGGAATTTGAATCATGTATTCAAACCAACTTCATTTAAATCATAGCTAGATGCATTAGCTCAAATCACAGCATATTGCCATGTCATGATCATGAATCATATTGTGGCATCACATTGATTGTGTTCTTTCTCAGTTGCCGGTGTTTGTCCCCTCTCGATAGACGTGGTTCCGACAACGTGATCGATGACACCGATGAAGAGCTATAATATCTTCGGAAGTGCCAGGCAAGCAAAACCCCCCTTGTTCATTCCCATATGATCCCACTCTCTCGCTCCTGCTCTTTTTTACTGCATTAGGACAACACCATTTCAACTGTTACATGCTGCGGTAGCTGAATCCCTTTCCTCTGCATGACCTGTCATTGCCACGGTAAATAGATGAAACCCACTAGCATGAGTAGGAATTGTTTGAGACCTGATGTGCCTACTCATTCATGCTTGTTGTCATGCCTGCTACTGCTTAGAGTTGAGTCCGGTCTGATTCATCAGGAATGAATTGGAACATGGTGAACATGTCCTATCGTTGAGAGCTAAGTGTGCGAACACGATTTGGTAAAGGTAGCGGTGAGAGGCCATGTAGGAGTACATGGTGGGTTGTCTCATTGCAGCCATCCTCAGGAACTGAGTCCTGTGTTTGTGATCCATGAACAGTTACTACCACACATTGGGTTCCGGTAACTTGGCCCCTCTCGGCTTATTAATCAACTCGATCTCTGTCCAGGAGTTGCAACTAGTTTCTGGTGTTTGTAGGTAGTGTTAGTAGTCTACCAAGTGGCACCCGGTACAGGTGGGCTTGGGATAGACTAGGCACAGTGGCACAGTGTACCAAGTGGCACCCAGATGGTGGGCTTGGGAACCCTGCACACATCGTTTGGGGCCGTGAGCGACACCCAGGCCGGATCTCCTTGCGGATGGAACCCGAATAGGCGATAAACCTGGACTAGAGACTTGTTGGTTAGTCAGGTCGTGGCCGACTCCCTCGCCCGGCTTCCTCTTGAAGGTTGCCGAGGTACACGACGTGTACAGGGCGATAAGTGGCGAGAGCGTGTGTGAAGAAGTACACCCCTGCAGGGTTATCATTATCTATTCAAATAGATGGATTCCTCGGATATGGAAACTTGGACCCCTTGCATAGTTCATAGACAAGCGAAAGTGGATACTCTAAAATGCGCAAGATAAGTGTGAGTGCTATCGATGGCGTTCCCGCAGGGAGACGGGAGCGGATCCATAGTGGTGTATTGGCATGGTGAATTTGTGGACTCGTGTGCACCACCTCAAAGAGTTACTTGCAGTCGTAGTTCAGGATAGCCACCGAGTCAAAGCTGGCCTGCTGCAGTTAAACTCCACCACTCCCTTTGTTGATACCGATGCATATGTAGTTAGTTCTGATGTAAGTCTTGCTGGGTACATTTGTACTCACGTTTGCTTATTTTATGTTTTGCAGAGCGACTTCAGTCCCGCTAGTAGTTCCGCTTGGACTTCGATGTTTAGCTCATTACCTCAGCTACGATCTTGTACGTTGGGAGGGTCTTGTAGATAGTCAGGCGTCTCAGCCTTTTTCATTTGTAGATGTTTGTACTCAGATATGTTAAGCTTCCGCATGTGCTTTGACTTATATGCTCTGAATGTTGGGTCATGAGACCCATGTTTGTAATATCTCGCTCTTCGGAGCCTAATGAATAAATACTTGAGTCGTAGAGTTATGTTGTGATGCCATGTTGTGTTTACACATATCGAGCATATTATGTGTATGATTGAAATGCTTGGTATGTGTAGGATCCGACAACCTAGTTGTTTATCCTTGGTAGCCTCTCTTATGGGGAAATGTAGTCTTGTGCTTCCATGAGCCATAGTAGTCCGCTACAGCCCGGTTCACCGGAGTCCTGCTAGCCCAGCACTACTGCTCAGGACACTTGACTGGCCGGCATGTGTTTCACTTCGTTCCTGTGTCTGTCCCTTCGGGGAAATGTCACGCGGTGACATCCAGAGTCCTGCCTAGCCTGCTACAGCCCGGGTTCCCGGAGTCCTGTTAGCCCAGTGCTATAGCCTGGATTCACACGCTGCTGACCGACATGCTCGATGTGATACATGTATGCCTGTCCCCATAGGTTGGTGCCGCTTTGGGTTCATGACTAGCCATGTCGGCCCGGGTTCTCTGTCATATGGATGCTAGCGACACTATCATATACATGAGCCAAAAGACGCAAACGGTCCCGGGCCATAGTAAGGCGACACCCGTGGGAATACCGTGCGTGAGGCCGCAAAGCGATATGAGGTGTTACATGCTAGATCGATGTGACTTGGAATCGGGGTCCTGACACCATTTCACAAGGGTCCTAATGGACGGCGGCAGTGATCTAAATCTGATATATCAGGACACAGTCCGCAAAATGGGAATAGACCCGACACAAATAAGCCACAGTAATACTACCTTCAAAGGAGTAATATCGGGCCAAGAGGCCCGCTGTACAGGCTCTCTACCACTAGAGGTGGTATTCGGTTCTCCCGATAACTTCCGAAGCGAAACGTTAACTTTTCACATCGCTCCATTCCGAAGTGATTATCAAGCACTGCTCGAAAGAGTGGCTTTCGCTCGTTTTAATGCAATACCGCAGTATGCTTTTCTCAAGCTCAAGATGCCCGGTCCACGAGGCGTCATCACAGTTAGCGAAAATACCAACCATTCCTTATGTACGGAAGAGGACGTGACGGCTCTAACAGCCACACACTAGACGGCCTCACCGGCCAGAAAAAATGGCAGGTCGTCAAGACCACGGACACGGTTAGACGAGTTCAGCATTCCATCATACATGAATGAGATTGGTTTTCGAACCCTCATAAAACGATACTAGGGGCTTCCCGCGTGTAATCAGTGCCAGCCTGGCTCAACTAAGCTTCTATGGAATTTTGATAATTCATTCTTCTTTTTGGCACGGCAACTTTCATCTAAGTTCTTTCCTTTTGCAGATGACAATTGTGCTACACCCGTCCAGGACACGGCACAACGGAGATACAGGCGCAGACGTGCAGTAGGGACCCGCCCAAAGGTTTCTTTTTAGATTAAGACCCTGCGTAAACCTTTTTTACTGTCTCTTGTTTCTCACATCCTCCGGATACTCCACACAACCGAGAAGGATGCCGGCGTTATTGGCATGTGGCCACGCCAGGATTTTGCATGTACCTGGACACATGGGGTTTCTTATAAAGGGCATTGTTTAGCCTGGTATATGTTATAAAGACCAAACACCTTAGGGAGTGTTCGGTGTCGCGAGTTTGGCCCTATATGCATCAGCTCCGAATCATGTCTTTGGTCAAATGTTGGGTTTTCCCGGCTCCCACGTTTTGGTACCTTATGTTCCATTATATCGGCTAAGGTAGCACTGGGAGAACTACTGCGATTGTGCCCTGGTTCATCCGGATGAGCACCTCAGTAGAGAAAGCTGAAAACTGACTATCATGATATAGCGAGAGACTGGTCAACCACTCGATGACTAATCGGAATCTTCGGGATTCCTCCGCATTAACGAAGGGCCGTTTCCCGGTCATGTACATACGCGCCCCATATTCGGACGAACGCAGAAGTACCAGGGGCTATATAGTAGCCCCACTGTCAAACTCCTATGGCTAAGTGAAAGTGTTAAAGCAATATAGTCTGATTGCCTGGTTCGCTATGCTATCACCTCCTTAACGGACCAAGACGTTGGATCAAGTGTGGATATGCATCTTTTGCGAACACCTCCGCATTATATGCGTGGGGGCGGAAGCCGACGACTGCAAACTTTCAGGTTATATACATATATACATAAACGGCCGCACAGGAGGCATCATAGTACTTTCGGGCAAAAGTATAAATACAGCCTTGATTAATTCAGAAAAACATTGTTTGTACAATGGGACTACATGTCACTGGAAAATAATATTCTTTGAGCATTGAGCCTCTATCGAACGAGCGCCTTCAAGGACTTCTTCAAAGTAGTGCTCGGCAGCCACTTGGCCAATGGCCGAACCCTGTGCCGTAACAGTGGTGGCCTCCATCCCCTCCCAGTATGTTTTGACACGGGCAAGGGCCATCCGAGCACCTTCTATGCACGCCGATCTCTTTACAGCATCGATGCGTGGCACGGCATCAATCAATTGTTGCACTAAGCTAAAGTAGATATTCGGCCTTGGCCCTCCCGGCCACAGATGATCGACAACGGACCTCATGGCAAGTCCGGACAACCTATGGAGCTCGGCCCAACCGGTCAATCGCTCATTCAGCAGTAGCGGACAGACAGGAGCGTCAAACTGTGACCAGAACAACTTTTCCACTTCGGGACCTTTTTGATCCTTGAAGTACTCGGCTGCATCAGCAACACTTGCACCCAAATCCATGTACGCGTTCGCAGAACTCCATAGCCGGTCCAGAGGAGCATACTTCGGATCTCCAAACTTAGTATGCAACAAGAAGGGCTTCCCAGACACGATATCTGCAGCTTGATTCAGCTCCTCCTTCATCGCTCTAATTTTGGAGCAGGCTTCCTTGGCAGCCACTCGGGCCTTCTCCAGGTCCGTCGCCTTCGCCCGGTTTTCTTCTTCAAGAAGCTGGTAACGGTCAATAGCATCTTTTAACTCTACAACCATCTTGGATATTTTTTCCTTGCTCTCGCAATGCGCGGCCTGTTCGGCCCTTAACTCTTCGGCCGCCTTTAAAGCGGCCGCATTGCTACTCCTTGCTTGCTCCTTGGCTCGGGCAAGCTCCGCCTGAAGGGTCTCCATGGTGGCAGCTCCATCTGCAGTCGCAACATATTAAAGATACTGGCGTCATGCTGCTCTTATTATGTGATGATCACCAGAAAAAACACTCACGATGTGCCTCATCAAGCCGCTTGTTGACAAGCACGATGTCAGCATCTGCCGCTTCCAGTTGCCGCTTTAGTTCGCCAAACCCATCAGTCCGGCTAGCAACCGGAGCTTCAACCACCTGCACATAAAGGCGGTCCAGTTATTACCTGGGACTACGATCCTCTGTTTGCCACCGTTCTCGACGACAACCAGAGTCTCAGGGGCTACTATCCGCACGTGCATACCTAACATATGCGGTACTGTTAAAGGCATACATTATTTCACGTACCTAGAAGCCTTTGAGCAGACTCATAAAAGCTTCGTGCAAACCGCTTTCAGAGGATGAAATCCTTTCAATTACCGTACCCATTAGCGTACGATGCGCTTCCGAGACGGCAGCTTGCCCCAGAAGAACCCTCAGCGCGTCCGACCGCACACTGTACCGGCCCTTGCTATCGCTCTCCTCAGGAGCCGGATACTGGGGATTTCGGACAGCCAGAGGGTTATCCTCTGGCCCTAGTGGATCCGGAGATACCCTTCGCGACGACACTTCAAGGTCGTCCGCTTCTTGAGTTGGGGAATCCAGGGAGGCGTTTCGCTCTCCATCTTCTCCGGAAGAAGATCCCCCGAAGATGAACTCTGTCGAGAAGGGCTGCGATCTGGACTACAATTTATAAGCATCGATTATTGTCTTCAGAAGTAAGGTAGGATATCTTCACTGTTAAGTACTTTTTTGGTTACTTACAGCTCGGTAGAGGGCTGATCCCCGCGCGGACATTGTGCGGCAAGAATACCCTCCGAGGCAGGACCCTCTGGCGGAGATTTCTTCTCCCATTTGTAAACCTTAGTTTCCGGATCTTCAGAGGTAGTCCTCTTCCTTCCCCGGGGAGAGAGAATGTCAGATTCTTCCCCTGTGTTATCCTCCCTCGCGGAGGCGCTCATTCCCTCGGTTGGAATAGGTAGCGAAGGAGGCCCGCTTTCACCCTCTTTATTTCCCCCTTCATCTTCCTTTGAGGGCACTAGACAAGGTGCTGGCTCGAGCATCTTTTCCAACATCGGATTATCCAAGCCCTCAGAAAGAGGGGCCGAACACCGGATCATCTTCGCCTTTGTTATCTAGTCCTGGTCCAAGAGCGATGCTTCAGAATGATGTCATGATAAATAAAAGGACAGTGTGTTCGGCCATGGGATTACTTACTTGGGCAGCGGGGCGGTTGCAGCTTAGGCCCACGTCCTCGGTGGTGTCCGGACACTCTATTTGGGGTCCAAAGAACGATTTGTACATCTCCTCGTGCGTCATGCTGAGGAAATGTTGAATAGCGCGCGGTCCTTCCGGGTTAAATTCCCACATGCGGAGGGGTCGGCGTTTGCAAGGCTGGACTCGACGAACCAGCATAACTTGCATTACCATAACCAGACTGAAATCTCCCTCGAAGAGATCTCGGATACGGCTCTGCAGTATTGGCACGTCCTTGGCTGGACCCCAGCTCAGCTCCTTGCTGATCCATGACATCAGTTGTGGTGGGGGGCCCGAGCGAAAGGCGGGGGCAGCTACCCATTTGGCACTTCAAGGAGCTGTGATGTAAAACCACTCCCGCTGCCACAATCTGGACACCTCTAGAAAGGAACTCTTTGGCCATGGGGCCTCAGCAATTTTTCTTATTAAAGCACCTCTGCACGCTGCGTACTGCCCCTCGACCGTCTTCGGCTTCACATCGATGGTCTTGAGCCACAGGCCGATGTGAGGGGTAATGCGGAGGAAGGCCTCACATACGACTATGAATGACGAGATGTGAAGAAGGGAATCCGCGGCCAGATCATGAAAATCCAGCCCATAATAGAACATAAGACCCCTAACAAAGGGATCCAGAGCGAGGCCTAGTCCTCGGAGGAAGTGGGAGACGAACACGACGCTCTCGTTGCGTTCGGGAGTAGGGATGACCTGCCCTCGGGCGGGCAGCCTATGCGAAATTCCGGCGGTCAGATATCTGGCCTCCCTCAACTTCTTGATGTCCTCCTACGTGACGGAGGAAGGCATCCACCGGCCTTGAAGGCTGGATCCGGACATGATTGAAGGTCCGAAGCGCCTGACCTGAGCTTTGGGTGTTAGAACTCGAGGCGGGGGAAGGATTCGATTGAGCGCGGGAGGGAAAAAAGAAAAAGCCTTGTCCCCTTTATAAAGAGGGTGAATATCAGGCGTCCTCCTCGTGGCCATTTGGGACTTACCTAAGATCTAGAGTCATACCAATTTGCACGGTTGGGTTACCCACGTTTGTATTAATGAGAATCCCGTGATAAGGGGAACACGATCTCTGCTTTGACAAGACGTGTCAAGAAACCGCCTTGCGTTATGTGCGGGGCTAGTTAAAGAAAAACGGTTCAAATAATGACCGGGCCGTGGTGTCATGTCATGCTGTCAAAACGTGTCAACTGATTAGATTTGTGGGAATATTATTCTCTCTACGGTGGTACGTGGAACTTATTTTGCAGGGTCGGACACTATCCTTATATTCAAACTCTTCCGTGGTGTATTCATAGGAGGAACCCGCCTTGCAATGCCGAAGACAACACTGCATGCCGGACTCATCGTCATTGAAGCCTGGTTTAGGGGCTACTGAGGGAGTCCTGGATTAGGGGGTCTCCGGACAGCCGGACTATATCCTTTGGCCGGATTGTTGGACTATGAAGATACAAGCTTGAAGACTCCGTCCCGTGTCCGGATGGGACTCTACTTGGCATGGAAGGCAAGCTAGGCAATACGGATATGTATATCTCCTCCTTTGTAGCCAACCTTGTGTAACCCTAGCCCCCTCTGGTGTCTATATAAACCGGAGGGAGGGTTTTAGTCCACAGGCCAATATACAATCATACCATAGGCTAGCTTCTAGGGTTTAGCCTCTCTGATCTCGGGGTAGATCAACTCTTGTAATACTCATATCATCAAGAATAATCAAGCAGGACGTAGGGTTTTACCTCCATCAAGAGGGCCCGAACCTGGGTAAACATCGTGTCCCCTGCCTCCTATTACATCCGCCTTGGACACATAGTTCGGGACCCCTACCCAAGATCCGCCGGTTTTGACACCGACAGGGGGGGTTGGGAGGGGAGTGGAACCATGTTTTACGGACGCATTTGTCTGAAATGTGAGGGGGAGTTACAGTTCTACCCCTGCCTTTAGGCTTCTCGGCTTCGGTCTATGTACTAAGGGTCAGGGATAGTAGAGTAACTTTGCTTCTCCCAAAATAGTGGGCGGGAGCGAGGAGGGCGTGTTTTGAAATATAGTGGGTGGGAGCAATTTCGGGCGAGGATAGCATGTTTTGAAAAAGTGGGCGCGAGCTATTTCAGGCGAGGAGAGCGTGTTTTGCCGACCATGGTTTATGAATTATTCGGCACATGTCATTTCGGCCAAGGAGAAGGTGCGCTTGGATGAAGTTACGAACCTACCCTCGATGCACAATGGTCCAATTAATGCGTCTCCCACATAGGATGGTAATTTCGCGTCTCCCATTTATTTGCTTGGGCGAATTCCACCGAGCAGAGGATGTTTAACGGTTCATTCAAAATTTGGGAGAATGAGCATCCACGTCTACCTTACCAAGTCAATTCGAATCAAATTTAGAAATATTAGCTTGCCACTTCTTTTTTAGATGGAGAGATGATGCTCGGTAGTAATGTGTTTTTACATGCTCGTTGCTAGCGATTTACTATATGACAAATAGTTGACCCACTCAAAAACAGGAATCAAACCCAAAATGAAATATCTCGATTTAATGAAATAGCTTGTTCACCAGGTTAAAATAGTGAACTAAATCCAAAATTGAACACCTCAATCGAATAGCATGTTGTACAGTATTATAGTACTCCATGAACATGTTGAAAGTGAAATTAATGAACTTGTTTGATATACGCATATATCCGTTCATGTGTGGATTGCGGACAACATGTTCTCCAATTTAAATATTTGAATGCAAGTTTATATCGAAATATGGTTTATATCAGTCTTTGATGCATAAAACACGACCTCCCCCTCTCCTGGACTCCTGCTCTCTCTCTCTCTCTCGCCGACAATCTTCAATTCTGTCGCACGCATCCAACACACAAACCTTGTTGGTCCTCTCTCTTTCTCTCCATATCTCTCTCTCTCTCTCTCTCTCTCTCTCTCT
>NC_041380.1:130518968-130528888 GCF_002162155.2 Triticum dicoccoides
GCATGCATATATACTCCATCTATAGGTCTCTCTCGCACACTATGTATGATTCTCTAGTCCAAGCTAGATAACTTGGGTGCACTCATCGTACGCACACAAATTCCGTGGCTCGTTGCCAGTAACTCTCTCACACACCACTCTGTCGTCACGGAGCTCTTCCCCCTATCTCTCAAACTCTCCATCTACCTGGGTCACACATACACATGCATATCTCACTCGCACTCGATAGGCCCATCTAATACTTTTTGCACACTTACTCATTCTCCTTCACACGCACTTGATCCCTCTCGACTTAGGCACTCTCCTCGGTCCATAGCTTATTGATTTATTGAAAATTCAAACATCACAAAGTTTGACCATGTACGTGGAGAAAAACAATTACATCTGGAACGGCAAACATATACCATTAGATTCACCATGAGATGTAGTTTCGTATGATGTATCTTTGGTATTGAAGATATAAATAACATTTGTGTAAACCTGATCAAAGTTTCCAAAGTTTAACTTCTAAAAAAATTACATGCACTGCATTATTGAGTGGATGGAATATCTCTTTCCCCCTCCCAGCTATCTGATGCACCACTCAGCCTTATCGGGGCTCCTCAATCTCTCTCAAACTTTATATCTCCCTGGTTCACACATACATATGTCTCGCTCGCGCTATACATATAGACCCATCCAACACTCTCCGCCCTTGTTCTCTCTCTATGTGACACGCACCCCCCTAATAAGTACCATAATCCCTCACTCCATCATAGGCGCAAGCACTCCCCCCTAAGTATGATTATCTCTCACTAGCCATCAGGAACACACTATTTTCTCCTTCCATCCATACGTCTATCTCGATATCTCTCGTGGTATCTTCTATCGCGCACACACCTTGTCACTTGATCTCCCACCCTGTAGTCCCATCACGATCTCCCGTGGATCTCTCTATGACAAACATACACTCTCTCCTCCCCATGTCTGCATTTTCTCCTACGTCTCTCTCGACCTCTCTCCCGTGTTTGTCAGACCCCTCTTGGCCACATGCTAGGGGTATTGCTCTCTCGGTTGCAAACAACCACACACTATCTCCTCACTTTGCTTCCGTTGTCGAAGATGCATGTGTGATATGTTTGCATAAGACACACACGTTTTTTCTCGACTTTTATCGAGTGTTGTCCATGTCTCTTTCACACACGCACACACACTTTTTTCACTCACCCTTTCTATTTCACTCTCTCTCTCTATAGTTAGGGACTCTCTCACGTCCATAAGCATATGGATGTTTTGAAAAGTCAAACCTCAGAAAAGTTTGACCAGGTATATGTGGAGAAAAACATTTACATCTAGAAAGATCATTAGATTCATCACAACATGTACTTACTTCATACTATCATTTATCTTTGGTATTGTAGATATAAGTAATTTCTTTATAAACTTGGTCAAAGTTTCAAAAGTTTGACTTTAAAAAAATGTTGGAACTACATTATCGAACGAAGGGAGTAGCTCTTTCTCTCTCTCTGCTATCTCTCACGGGCCTCCCCTCTCACACAAACACTCTATACCGACGGATTAAATGCTCACTGTGTCAGCGTATAGCTCCGTATATTGTTTAGTTGACTGGTCAACCAGTCCACATGCTGCTTTGTCAGTTCGTGTTCTGTATCTTCGTGTGCTGGCCCATGTGGCAGTGGGTGAAAATAAGTGAACTAGAGGCCCATCTGACACGCGGTGAAGTAAACAAAGTTGAAACCACTCGGGGTAGCACCCCGCACGCTAGTAAATTGAGGGCTGATACGTCTCCGTCGTATGTACTTTTCCAAACACTTTTGCCCCTGTTTTGGACTCTAACTTGCATGATTTGAATGGAACTAACCCGGGCTGACGCTGTTTTCAGCAAAATTGCCATGGTGTTATTTTTGTGCAGAAATAAAAGTTCTCGGAATGACCTGAAAATCAACGGAGAATTATTTTGGAATATATAAAAATACTAGAAGAAATATCCATGTCAGGGGGGCATCCACCTGTCCACGAGGGTGGGGGCACGCCCTACCCTCCTGGGCGCGCCCCCCTGCCTCGTGGGCCCCCTGACGCTCCATCGATCTCAATCCTGACTCCATATATTCATGTTCGGGGAGAAAAAATCAAGGAGAAGGATTCATCGTGTTTTACGATACGGAGCCGCCGCCAAGCCCTAAACTCTCTCGGGAGGGCTGATCTGGAGTCCGTTCGGGGCTCCAGAGAGGGGAATCCATCGCCATTGTCATCATCAACCTTCCTCCATCACCAATTTCATGATGCTCACCGCCATGCGTGAGTAATTCCATCGTAGGCTTGCTGGACGGTGATGGGTTGGATGTGATTTATCATGTAATTGAGTTAGTTTTGTTAGGGTTTGATCCCTAGTATCCACTATGTTCTAAGATTGATGTTGCTATGACTTTGCTATGCTTAATGCTTGTCACTAGGGCCCGAGTGCCATGATTTCAGATCTTAACCTATTATGTTTCATGAATATATGTGAGTTCTTGATCCTATCTTGCAAGTTTATAGTCACCTACTATGTGTTATGATCCGGCAACCCCGAAGTGACAATAATCGGGACCACTCCCGGTGATGACCGTAGTTTGAGGAGTTCTTGTATTCACTTTGTGTTAATGCTTTGGTCCGATACTCTATTAAAAGGAGGCCTTAATATCCCTTAGTTTCCAATAGGACCCCGCTGCCACAGGAGGGTAGGACAAAAGATGTCATGCAAGTTCTTTTCCATAAGCACGTATGACTATATACATGGCTACATTACATTGATGAATTGGAGCTAGTTCTGTGTCACCCTATGTTATGACTGTTACATGATGAACCGCATTCGGCATAATTCTCCATCACCGATCCAATGCCTACGAGCTTTCCATATACTGTTCTTCGCTTATTTACTTTTCTGTTGCTATTGTTATGATCACTATAAAACACCAAAAATATCACTTTTGCTACCGTTACCTTTTGCCACCATTACCACTACTATCATATTACTTTGCTAATAAATACCTTGTTGTGGATATTAAGTTATCCAGGTGTGGTTGAATTGGACAACTCAGCTGCTAATACTAGAAAATATTCTTTGGATCCCCTTGTGTCGAATCAATAAATTTGGGTTGAATACTCTACCCTCAAAAACTGTTGCGATCCCCTATACTTGTGGGTTATCAAGACTATTTTTTGGCGCTGTTGCCGGGGAGCATAGCTCTATTCTTTGAGTCACTTGGGATTTATATCTGCTGGTCACTATGAATAACTTGAAAGACGCGAAAACAAAAATTTATCCCTCAACTATGAGGGGAGGTAAGGAACTGCCATCTAGCTCTGCACTTGATTCACCTTCTATTTTGAGTAAGCTTGCGACACCTAAACCTGCTTCTACTATTAATTCTGATATGTCGCATATTATTGATGATGCCACTTCTGCTATGCATGACACTTATGATGAAACTACTTCTATGCTTGATACTACTGTGCCACTTGGTGAATTTCTTGATGAACAACTTGCTAGGGCTAGAGAGAATGAAATTATTGAAACTGATAATATTGATGAAAGTGATGATGAAGGCTCTCCTAATAAATATGAATTGCCTATTGTGCCTGAGGGCTATGTTATGGATGAAGAAACTAAAAGAGAATTTCTTGCGTGCAATGATAGAAGTGATCTTAAGAAATCATTAGCTAAGCTTAAACAAAAAACTCAGAATGCTAGAATGAAATATGATCTTGCTTATGCTACTTCACATATCTTTGTTACTGATAAGGATTATGAATTCTCTATTGATCCTGATATGATTACTTTGGTTGAATCTGATCCTTTTTATGGCTATGAATCTGAAACTGTTGTGGCACATCTTACTAAATTAAATGATATAGCCACCCTGTTCACTAATGATGAGAGAACTCGCTACTTTTATATCCTTAAAATATTTCTATTCTCATTAAATGGTGATGCTAAGATATGGTTTAATTCTCTTGATCCTGGTTGTGTGCGTAGTCCCCAGGATATGATTTATTACTTCTCTGCTAAATATTTCCCTCCTCATAAGAAACAAGCTGCCTTAAGGTATATATATAATTTTGTGCAAATTGAAGAAGAGAGTCTCCCACAAGCTTGGGGGAGGCTTCTCCAATTACTTAATGATTTGCCTGATCATCCTCTTAAGAAAAATGAAATACTTGATATCTTTTATAATGGACTAACCGATGCTTCCGGAGACCACCTGGATAGTTGTGTTGGTTCTGTTTTCAGGGAAAGAACACCGGATGAAGCTGAAATTCTATTGAATAATATGTTGACAAATGAAAATAATTGGACACTTCCTGAGCCTATTCCTAAACCAACTCCGAGAAAAAGGGGTGTTCTATTTCTCAGTCCTGAAGATATGCAAGAGGCAAACAAATCCATGAAAGAAAAGGGTATTAAAGCTGAAGATGTTAAGAAATTACCTCCTATTGAAGAAATACATGGTCTTAATTTACCACCTGTTGAAGAAATATATGGTTTTAATCCATCACCTATTGAAGAACCACATGGGCTTGATAACCCGACACAGGTAGTAAATGTAAATTCTCTCTATAGATATGATAAAGCTGAAATCCCTCCTACTAAGTTTGCTAACCAATGTTTGGATGAGTTTGATAACTTTATGGTTAAGCAAGAAGACTTCAATGCTTATTTTGGTAGAGAATTAAAACGCAATGCTTATATGATTGAACACTTGAGTAATTATATGTCTAGAGTTAAAGGTGAACTTAAACTCATTAGTAAACATGCTTCTATGGTTACCACTCAAGTAGAACAAGTACTTAAAGCTCAAAATGATTTGCTCAATGAATTAAATGGTAAGAAAAATGATAATGATATTAGAGTTATGACTAGAGGTGGTAAAATGACCCAGGAACCTTTGTATCCTGAGGGCCATCCTATGAGAATTGATCAAGATTCTCAGAGAAATGATATTGATGCACCTAGTCCTTCTAAGAGGAAGAAAAAGAAAAATGATAGGACTTTGCATGCTTCTAGTGAACCTGTTATTGACACACCTGAGAATCCCAATGATATCTCTATTTCTGATGCTGAAACACAATCTGGTAATGAACATGAACCTAATGAAAATGTTAATGATGATGTTCATGTTGATGCTCAACCCAGTAATGATAATGATATAGAAATTGAACCTGCTGTTGATCTTGATAACCCACAATCAAAGAATCAACGTTATGATAAGAGAGACTTTGTTGCTAGGAAACATGGTAAAGGAAGAGAACCATGGGTTCAGAAACCCATTCCTTTTCTTCCCAAACCATCCAAGAAAAAGGATGATGAGGATTTTGAGCGCTTTGCTGAAATGATTAGACCTATCTTTTTGCATATCCGATTAACTGATATGCTCAAAATGAATCCTTATGCTAAGTACATGAAAGATATTGTTACTAATAAAAGAAAGATACTGGAAGCTGAAATTTCCACCATGCTTGCTAATTATACTTTTAAGGGAGGAATACCAAAGAAACATGGAGATCCCGGAGTACCAACTATACCATGCTCCATTAAAAGAAACTATGTTAAAACTGCTTTATGTGATCTTGGAGCCGGTGTTAGTGTTATGCCTCTCTCTTTATATCATAGACTTGATTTGAATAAGTTGACACCTACTGAAATATCTTTGCAAATGGCTGATAAATCAACTGCTATACATGTCGGTATTTGTGAGGATGTGCCTGTTATGGTTGCAAACGTTACTATTTTAACGGACTTTGTTATTCTTGATATTCCCGAGGATGATAGTATGTCTATTATTCTTGGAAGACCCTTTTTGAATACTGCAGGGGCTGTTATTGATTGCAACAAAGGCAATGTCACTTTTCATGTTAATGGTAATGAGCATATGGTACACTTTCCAAGGAAACAACCTCAAGTCCACAGTATCTATTCTATTGGAAAAAATCCATTGATTATTTTTGGAGGTTTTGAATTTCCTCTTCCTACTGTCAAGAAGAAATATGATATTCTTATTATTGGGATGTGCATATCCCCGTTGAGGTAACATAGTGTAATTTGAAATTTCTCCGATTTCATGTTACTCGAAATGAGTTTGTTAATAAGACTTGATCAACCTTGTTAGTGGATTCCTTTTGATGAGCATGAGATGGATGAAGTTAGAAAGCACAACTCTCTGTACCCTCCTTTTACTTTTTGTTATTTAGTTGAAATAAAGCAAAAATAGTATTTTCTATCAGTTTTCTGAATTATCCATGCAATATAAAAATACCCCGAAAATAAAAGTTCTCCAAATGCCCTGTCAATTTAATATGATTTTTTCTGGAATATTTGAGAATATCTGGCACTGAGAACACAGCAGGGGGAGCAAGCACCTGGCCAGGAGGGTCCAGGGCGCGCCCCCTGCCTCGTGGGCCCACGGTGGCTCCCCTCCACTTATTCCTGCAACCAAACACTTCTTCTTCCTCCCAAAAAAATCACCATCCAACTCAAGCACGAGTTCTAGCTCATTTTGCTGTGATTTTTGATCTCCTTGCTCAAAGCACCTCTCACAAAACTGCTTTGGGGGATTGTTCCTTGGTATGTGACTCCTCCATTGGTCCAATTAGTTTTTTTTTCTAGTACTTTATTCATTGCAAATTTGTGATGCCTAGGTGACCATGTTCTTGAGCTTGCATGTCAAATTTATATGGTTCCAAGTAGTTCTAATGCATGATATAGGTCCTAGGCACTTGTAAGAGTGGTTGCTATCAATTTTGTTGAGCTTGGTTCGCTTTTATTTGAAGTTACTAAAAAATTCAGAAATTTTCCAGAAGAAGAAATATGTTTAGGAAAATGTACCAAGGTGGTCCTTCAAGGAAGCAAGGACCCAAGCTTGCAATGCGTGATGCTGATGATGAACCACCAAGGGATGCCCTAGTGCGGCCTTGTGAATGGCCTTCAGACGACTTCATGGATCGAGCAGGAATTAAGGAAGAATTTAACGCATATTTGCGTACCGCTGATCTTGTGAGCTTCGAGGCAGAAAAGTGCCGTCAGTACCACTATCTCACTAGTTCCTTTGTAGGAGGTTTGAATTTTCATCTTCACGCAATTCTCAAACTGTCTTGTTTGATCTCTATGAAAATACTTATACTATGGGCGTAGAGGATTTTACCACTGCTTGCAAACTTCCACAATGGGGTAGTACTAGTGAACCTCGCAAATATGAGTTTAGAGATTTTCTTGCTAGTATAACTATGGGGGAATCTAGAGATATAGCACAAGCTACCATAGGGAGCATTCATTTTCCTGCTATACATTATTTTGCTCTCTTCATAGGTAGGTGCATAAATGGTAAAGATGAAGCATGTCATATGTGTGTCCCTGACCTCAGTATTCTTAGGAGTGTTGTGTTAGGAGATAAACATTATAATTTGGGAGCCATTGTTGCACGTAGGTTGCATCATAATAGATTTAATGGAGATTTCCTTTGTGGAATTTATGCAACCCGTATAGCTAATTTTCTTGGTATAACCATAAGTGAGGATGATATTGAGTTGCCTCCTGCTTATTTGGATTATGAGGCTATGGTTCGTCATCATTTTGTTGAGAGGAACGATCAGTTCCTCCAGTACCGACTAATCTTTGACAGACGACGCACCTATCACGTCGCTCTCCCTGCTTCTACTTTCTTTGACTTTCAGGCAAAAGGGAGATATTTTATAACCAGAGAGGAGGAGGAAGAGTATAAGAGGAGGGCTGAGATAGCTCGCCTCCAAGCTGCAGCCCATGATGCAATGACTGTTGCATCTCAGTACGACCCCAACTACAACTTTGGATATCCGCCAGGCCATCCGTGGCAATAAACCCACTTAGGCCAAAAGCCTAAGCTTGGAGTACGTATTTCTCACCAACATTAAATTCATGTTCACACACTATAGCGACCAGACCTCAGACGGTCCAATCTCTGTACTCCGGTGTCATCCCTGGATCAGTAATGCTGACACCACACAGTACTTGAAGGATTTATAACAGAGTAGCAATCACACATTTATTACATCGAGTGTCTCAAAAGAGAACTTATTATAATAAAAATGGCTTAAGGCCATCTAATAACGATAACAGCGGAAGGCTTGGAAGATAAGTGAGTCCATCAACTCCAACGGCATCACTGAGTATAGAACCACGACCTAAAAGGCACCTTACTCGTCGTCTGAAAAGTCTGCAACATGAACGTTGCAGCCCGAAACGGGTCAGCACATGGAATATGCTGGCTATGTAACACATAGAGAGCAATAAAAGAATAAGACTATACTACATGCATATTTGGCTGGTGGAAAGCTCTATGGTTACAGTTTTGCGTAAAGCCAATTTTTTCCTACTGCAAAGGAATAAATTTTATTTAACTATCATGGTAGTTGTTAAACATTGAGAATGGTTGACAGCATTCTCAATGCCAATTAAGCATCATCATTAAAACCCAACAAGATTAATTAGAGTAACATGATGAGATTCACATGATAATCCAAGTAATAGATACTCAAGATGTCCATAACCGGAGACATGGCTAACCATGATTAGTTTATACACTCTGTAGAGGTTTGCGCACTTTTCGCCACAAGACTCGATCTCCTCCGTTGGATTTCTCGCACTACATGGTGTTTGAGAAACGGATGACCGAGACATAGTCTTTCAGAAGTGCAAGCACCTTATGATCGGGTAGACCGTACCAACCTACATCCCCTACATCTGCTAGTCTACCACTATAAGAGTTTGCACGACTTACTCAACTATGCTAGAGCCCATAATAGCTTGTGGCTGCACACGGAAGTTTCTAGTATGAATAATCTCATGATCCCTTTGAGCCTGGGTGGCGGTCCAAAAGAAAAACAGGCAATCGCTAGAATACCCAGGTGCCTCAATCCACCCAGATGTGTATTTAAGTTGCCAACTTAAGTAAACCATTAAATTAACAATCTCACATCTGTCATGGATTTCACTCACCCAATCCACGTCTACTAGCATAGCATGGCATAATAAGAAAACGTAGAAGTAACTCCCAAAGGTTTGATAATAAACAGGTGATAGGTACTACCTCAACTACTTCCCAAACCCACAATTTAATTAGATCCTAATCATGCAATGTGTGAGGATTGATCTAATGCAATAAAAACTGGGTAATAGGAAGTATGATCAAAGTGTTACTTGCCGTGCTGATGATCCGTGAAACCTAGCGATTCGAAGTAGCAAGCGGCGCACTCCGGATACTCTATCGCAAACAAACAAGCATACAATAAGTACTCAACTAATGCATAGGTAAAACTCGAATAAGAGATCTAACCAGATAGTTCAACTTAAGAACTCCGATTGGCAAAAAGAACCAAATCGAACGAAGCAACGAAAGACAAACGACAAAAGAAATAAGCTCTGTTTACTAATCTGAATCTAGGGCAATTTTTACTGAGGCAAAAACTTGTTTGAGTTGGTTAAACGGAAAGAGGGTTTCGAGACAAAACTCCAGGCGCTTGAGTCGCCTAATTCCGATAAACGAGCGAAAAGATAAACTAAAACAAACATCGGATCAGGAATCGCGATCAAAGAAATCGCGGATTTAATCCGAGAAAAAGAAAAATGACGAACAGGTTAACGAACGAACGTTTGTTAACTAGGACTAAACGATGAACGCGTTCGGTAAGACGAACGAATGAGCGAACACTCACTAAATAAATAAACCAGATAAATCGATCTATTTATTTAAAAAACGAAAACTCGGGTTTTCTAAAAAAACCTAAATAGCTTTTCTCAAAAAAAACGGCAGCGGCTACCTCGGCTCGGGGCTCCGGGCGGCGGCGGGTGGTGCGGGGCGGCGGCTGCGGGCGGCGGCAGGGGCGGCAAGCGACGCGGGGCGGCGGCG
>NC_041380.1:130529464-130537556 GCF_002162155.2 Triticum dicoccoides
ATGAGGCGGCGACTTGGGGAAGGGGACGGCCTCGGGAGGCGGGTCCTCCCCGGACTCGGCGGCGGCGGCGGTCGGGACTCGTGTCCCGACCCGGGCGGGAGGCGGCGGCGGCTGGCTGGGCCGGCCTGCTCGGCTGGGCCCTTGGCCCAGTCGGGCGCGGGGTTTCTTTTTTTTAAAACAATATCGTTGTGACTAAAAAAATTCTAGAAAATAAATAGAATTCTAAAAATGCCAAAACAAATTTTCACCGTCTAGATAAAATATTTAGAATAGGATGAACATTTTCTTGGCCCTAAATGCAATTTTTGAAAACATGCAATTTTTCCTAAATTCAAATAAAATAGGAGATAAAACCAAAATAAAATCTTATTTGATTTTTTTATTAAATCCCCAATATTTCTTTATTTTGGAAAAGTCATTTTATTTCCTCTCTCAAAATTTTATAATAGAAATAATTGAGAATAAAATAAATAAAATCAAATGATCCTATTTTCAAAATTTGAGAGAACTCAAATATGAAAATAACGAAATCCCCAACTCTCTCCGAGGGTCCTTGAGTTGCGTGGAATTTCTAGGATCAACCGAATGCAATAAAATATGATATGCAATGATGATCTATTGTATAACATTCCAAATTGAAAATTTGGGATGTTACAAACCTACCCCCCTTAAGATGAATCTCGCCCTCGAGATTCGGGTTGGCTAGAGAATAGGTGAGGGTGGTCCTTCAGCAAATCTTCCTTTCGCTCCCAGGTGGCTTCATCCTCCGTGTGGTGGCTCCACTGAACATTGCAAAACTTTATAACCTTGCTGCGGGTGACTCGGCTGGCATACTCAAGAATCTTGACTGGTTTCTCCTCATAGGTCAAATCACTGTCCAACTGAATCACTTCCAGCGGTACTGTGTCTCTCAGTGGTAAATCAGCCATCTCTGCATGGCACTTCTTCAACTAGGAAACGTGGAACACGTCATGAACTCCTGACAATCCTTCGGGCAACTCCAACTTGTAGGCTACTTCTCCCATACGCTCTAAAACTTTGTATGGTCCTACAAAACATGACGCTAACTTTCCCTTGACTCCAAAGCGCTTAACTCCTCGAAGTGGAGATACTCGAAGATAAACTCGGTCTCTGACTTCGTAAACTGTCTCCTTGCGTTTAGAATCTGCATAGCTCTTCTGCCTGGACTGGACTACCTTGAGCCTATCGCGAATCAATTTTACTTTCTGTCCAGACTCCTTAATCAGATCCAGTCGAAACAACTGGCGGTCTCCAACTTCATCCCATGACAACGAGGTCCTGCACCTCCTTCCGTACAAGGCTTCGAAAGGGGCCATCTTCAAACTGGATTGATAACTGTTGTTATAGGAGAACTCTGCGTATGGAAAATTGTCGTCCCAACTAGATCCGTAATCTAGTGCACAAGCTCTTAACATATCCTCCAAAATCTGATTGACTCTCTCAGTCTGTCCATCTATCTGCAAATGGAAAGTTGTACTAAACTCCAGCCTGGTACCCAAAGTTTCATGCAACTAATTCCAGAACTTTGAGGTAAATTGATTTCCTCTATCTGATACAATGCTCCTTGGAACTCCATGCAGACATACGATCCTGGTCATGTATATCTTTGCCAACTTGGCACTGGTATAGGTAGTCTTCACTGGAATGAAATGAGCTACCTTTGTCAAACGATCGACTACAACCCATATCGAGTCATAGCATGAACGAGTTCTGGGAAATCCTGTAATAAAATCCATGCCTAACTTATCCCACTTCCATTCGGGTATCGGCAATGGCTGTAGCAATCCCGCTGGCTTCCGATGCTCTGCCTTTACTCGTTGACATACATCACAAACTGCTACATACTCCGCAATATCCTTCTTCATTCCGGTCCACCAGAAAATATCTTTCAAATCCAAATACATCTTGGTATTTCCTGGGTGAATCGAATATGGTGAATCATGGGCCTCTTGCAGAATTAACTTCCTGATCTCCGGGTCATTAGGCACATAAACACGGTCTTCAAACCATAAGGTATCGTGCTCATCCTCACGAAATCCTTTAGCTTTTCCTTTGCTCATTTTCTCCTTAATAGAAGCAATCTCCTTGTCAGTCTTCTGGGCTTCTATGATCTTATCCATCAAAGTAGACTGAATCTCCAATGCTTCTACATAGCCTCTCGGGACTATCTCCAAACATAGCTTATGAAGATTCTCGACTAACCCTCTTGGTAAATCTCCCGTCATTAAGGTGTTGACATGGCTTTTACGGCTCAACTCGTCAGCTACAACGTTAGCCTTTCCGGGGTGATAATGCAATCTCATGTCATAATCCTTGATGAGTTCCAACCATCTTATTTGCCTGAGATTTAGCTCCTTCTGTGTGAAAATATACTTCAGGCTCTCGTGATCCGTGTACACCTCACAATGGTTTCCAATGAGAAAATGTCTCCAAGTCTTCAACGCATGCACAACGGCTGCTAAATCCAAATCATGTGTAGCATAATTCAACTCATGAGGCTTAAGCTGTCGTGAGGCATATGAAACAACTCTTCCTTCTTGCATAAGCATTGCTCCAAGTCCTCGACGTGAAGCATCGCAATACACCTCATAATCCTTGGTCTGATCTGGCAAAATCAACACCGGTGATGTAACCAAGCGTTTCTTCAACTCTTGGAAACTAGCCTCACATTCCTCAGTCCATATGAACTTGGTATCCTTCTTCAACAACTCCGCCATAGGTTTTGCAATCTTTGAGAAATTTTCAATCAATCTCCGGTAGTATCCTGTGAGTCCAAGAAAACTCCGGATCTCTCCCACTATTGTTGGGGCTTCCCAATTTGTCACAGTATCAACCTTGGTGGGGTCTACTGCTATACCTTCTCCAGATATAACGTGTCCGAGAAATCCAACTTCCTTCAACCAAAACTCACATTTGCTAAACTTGGCATATAACTGATGTTCTCTGATCTTACCAAGTACCAAACGCAAATGCTCCTTATGCTCCTCTTCATCCTTCGAGTAAACTAGGATATCATCAATGAACACTACGATGAACTTATCCAAAAACTCCATAAACACTTTGTTCATCATGTTCATAAAATATGCAGGTGCATTGGTCAAACCAAATGACATAACGGTATACTCATATAGCCCATACCTGGTGGTAAAAGCCGTCTTAGGTATATCCTGTTCTCGAATCTTCAACTGGTGGTATCCCGATCGCAGATCAATCTTGGAAAATACCTTAGCTCCTTGCAATCGATCAAACAGATCATTGATCATCGGTAGTGGGTACTTGTTCTTGATGGTTACTTCATTCAATCCTCGATAATCAACAACCATCCTTAACGATCCATCCTTCTTCTCCACTAGAAGTACTGGTGACCCCAAGGTGAAGAACTTGGGTAGATATATCCTTTATCAAGTAACTCCTTAATCTGCTTCTTAATCTCTTCCAAATCCTTTGCGAGCATCCTGTATGGTCTCTTAGATATTGGCCCTGTGCTTGGCAAAAGCTCAATCAAAAACTCAATATCTCTATCCGGTGGCATGCCTGGCAACTCCTCTGGAAATACATCAGGGAAATCCTTCACTACTGGTACTTCCTCCTGCACAACTCCTGTTAGGCAATTTACTTGAGTCCTTTTCAGCACATGCCGGGATACATACTTGATCCTTCTCCCTTCTAGGGTGGTAAGCAAATTTTACTTACTGGCGCATTCAATGTTCCGTTCATACTTTGATAACCAATCCATGCCTAATATCACATCCAATCCTTGAGATTCCAATACTATTAGGTCTGAGGGAAATACGTAGTTACCAATCCTTAATGGTAACTGATCACACCATAGACTAGCCATATACTCTGCTCCAGGCGAGGTTACTAACATGCGTGACCTAAGGGCTTGGGTTGGCAGTTTATACTTAGCCACAAATCCCCTTGATATATGAATGTGATGCACCAGTATCAAAAAGAATGAGTGCAGTAAATGACTTAACCAAAAACTTACCTATTACTGCATCGGGCTGGGCTTCAACCTCCTCCACATTTACGTGGTTCACCTGTCCCCTGCTGAAAGGGTTCGGCTTCTTCCCAGAGCTTCCATTGCCATTTCCATTCTGGGATTCAGGACATTCATTGGCATAATGTCCGGTCTTCTGGCACTTAAAGCAAGTGACTTGGCTCAGGTCTCTCTTGGCTGGGGTTGATGGGTTTGTACGGTTCTGGCCATTGCTTCCTCCATTCCCATTACCATTTTTGGTGCCATTATGATTGTGCGAGCTACCTCCTCATGGGTATGTTTAAAATGTCTTCTCAGTCTAGGGGTAAAACGTGGCTTCTGCTGAGCTCCTGAATTGTACTTCCCTTGTCCATACTTCCTCTTACGGTTCTCAATTTGCTGCTGCTTCCCTTCAATCATAAGAGCACGATCTACCAACTCCTGGTAGTTGTTGAAGGTTGCTACCATCAACTGCATGCTCAACTCATCATTCAGTCCTTCTAGAAACTTCTCCTGCTTAGCTGCATCCATAGCAACGTCATCTGGGGCATAACGTGCTAACTTACTAAAGTCCTCCACATACTGGCCAACTGTCCGTCCTCCTTGGCGCAAGTTGCGAAACTCTTGCTTCTCCATGGCCATAGCTCCTGCTGAAACATGGGCAGTACGGAAAGCCTGCTGGAACTGGTCCCATGTGACAGTGTCGACAGGGAAAGTGGCTGTGAAATTCTCCCACCATGATGTTGTCGGTCCTTCAAGCTGATGTGCAGCAAACTTCACCTTTTCCGCATCCGTGCATCCTGCCGTGGTCAACTCCCTTGCTGTCTTGCGGAGCCAATCGTCTACTACTACCAGCTCGGTGCTACCGGAAAACACCAGCGGATTCAGCCTAAGAAAATGGGCTAAGTGATCAACAGGTGGTGGTGGTGGTGGGTTGTTGTAGTTGTTCCCCTGATTCTGATTCTGGACTAGCAACTGCATCAATGTGTTCTGCTGCTGGATCAACTGGGTGAGCTCCGGTGGAAAGGTAAATCCGGGGTCACGTCTCGAAGGCATCTGAGGGGTTTATAAAAGATGAGATTTAAGGATAGAGAGGGGTCTAGAGAGAAAACACTACCCATATGCACATGAGGCAAAACAAACAATTTACTTCATTCAATCAAACAAGGGCATACAAACGATCTAACTATCGCAAAAGTGCTCGGACTACTATATTTACATGGTGGACTACTACTACTAATGGGGTGGTCTACTAGAAATATTCTTCGGTTGCAAACTCCATGATATCTGCTCCAGCTTCATCCACATAATCATCATCACTATCATCTAGATCCGAGTCGGTGTCGTCGATGATGATGTACTCTTCCAGGCGAATCTCCTTGGGTTCTTCGTCTTCTTCTACTGGTGTAGGGCCTCCCATAAATATTCTGATCTTCATTGTTAGGTCGGCATTCTTGTCCACTAGTACTTCGATTTCCTCTTCATAATCTTCACGTGTAGCCTTGAGTTCTTCCTCCAGTTCCTTGATTCTTGTTCTCGCCTTCTTTAGATCTATCATGTCGGCGCACATTTGGTTCTCCTGACGTCGGATGTGTTGGTTTAACTCATGGATAAAAGCTGCAATTGATCTATCCTTCTTGATGCTGATCATCTCCCAGTGCTCATCTCGGCGCCCAAAAATCTGGTAGATGGTATCCTTGAGATCATTGTGGTAAACTTCTCCAATGCGTCCCATGGCGATGTGAGCTGCCATGCTCTTTCCTAGACTCCATGTTGGTGCATCAAATGAAAACTCTATGGGCTCAGTGACTGGCATGAACGTCCTTCCTGGAACATGAACTTGAATCATCCAGCGCTCTTCTTCTGGTAAAGTGGCGTTGTAGGTTCCGGTGAAGCTTGGTACTCCTATATTCAGGTATCTAGTGACTTCCTTTAAGCGACATCCAAAAGGTGTATCTTCATCTGGTTGCGTGAACTTGTTCCTTGCATCCGCAATCCTAAAAGAGTAGAAAATATGAGAGGTTAGAATGAGAAGAGAGTAGTGATCTAGGGCTTTAGCTTAGTGGTCGTGTCCTACAGTCAGCGTGTGCTCTGATACCATCTTGTAGCGACCAGACCTCAGATGGTCCAATCTCTATGCTCCGGTGTCATCCCTGGATCAGTAATGCTGACACCACACAGTACTTGAAGGATTTATAATAGAGTAGCAATCACACACTTATTACATCGAGTGTCTCAAAAGAAAACTTATTATAATAAAAATGGCTTAAGGCCATCTAATAACGATAACAGCGGAAGGCCTGGAAGATAAGTGAGTCCATCAACTCCGACGACATCACTGAGTATAGAACCACAACCTAAAAGGCACCTTACTCGTCGTCTAAAAAGTCTGCAACATGAATGTTGCAGCCCGAAACGGGTCAGCACATGGAATATGCTGGCAATGTAACACATAGAGAGCAATAAAAGAATAAGACTATACTACATGCATATTTGGCTGGTGGAAAGCTCTATGGTTACAGTTTTGTGTAAAGCCAATTTTTCCCTACTACAAAGGAATAAATTTTATTTAACTATCATGGTAGTTGTTAAACATTGAGAATGGTTGACAGCATTCTCAATTCCAATTAAGCATCATCATTAAAACCCAACAAAATTTATTAGAGTAACATGATGAGATTCACATGATAATCCAAGTAATAGATACTCAAGATGTCAATAACCGGGGACACGGCTAACCATGATTAGTTTATACACTCCGTACAGGATTGTGCACTTTACCCCACAACACTCGATCTCCTCCGTTGGATTTCTCGCACTACATGGTGTTTGAGAACGGATGACCGGTACATAGTCTTTCAGAAGTGCTAGCACCTTACGATTGGGTAGACCGTACCAACCTACATCCCCTACATCTGCTAGTCTACCACTGTAAGAGTTCGCACGACTTACTCAACTATGCTAGAGCCCATAATAGCTTGTGGCTGCACACGGAAGTTTCTAGTATGAATAATCTCATGATCCCTTTGAGCCTGGGTGGCGGTCCAAAAGAAAAACAGGCAATCACTAGAATACCCAGGTGCCTCAATCCACCCAGATGTGTATTTAAGTTGCCACCTTAAGTAAACCATTAAATTAACAATCTCACATCTGTCATGGATTTCACTCACCCAATCCACGTCTACTAGCATAGCATGGCATAATAAGCAAACGTAGAAGTAACTCCCAAAGGTTTGATAATAAACATGTGATAGGTACTACCTCAACTACTTCCAAAACCCACAATTTAATTAGATCCTAATCATGCAATGTGTGAGGATTTATCTAATGCAATAAAAACTGGATAATAGGAAGTATGATCAAAGTGTTACTTGCCTTGCTGATGATCCGTGAAACCTAGCGATTTGAAGTAGCAAGCGGCGCACTCCGGATACTCTATCGCAAACAAACAAGCATGAAATAAGTACTCAACTAATGCACAGGTAAAACTCGAATAAGAGATCTAACCAGATAGTTCAACTTAAGAACTCCGGTTGGCAAAAAGAACCAAATCGAACGAAGCAACGAAAGACAAACGGCAAAAGAAATAAGCTCCGTTTACTAATCTGAATCTAGGGCAATTTTTACTGAGGCAAAAACTTGTTTGAGTTGGTTAAACGGAAAGAGGGTTTAGATACAAAACTCCAGGCGCTTGAATCGCCTGATTCCGATAAACGAGCGAAAAGATAAACTAAAACGAACATCGGATCAGGAATCACGATCAGAGAAATCACGGATTTAATCTGAGAAAAAGAAAAACGATGAACAGGTTAACGGACGAACGTTCGTTAACTGGGACTAAACGATGAACACGATCGGTAAGACGAACGAATGAGCGAATGCTCGCTAAATAAATAAACCGGCTAAACTGATCTATTTATTTTTTTAAACAAAAACTCGGGTTTTATAAAAAAAACGAAATGGCGGCGGCGGCGACTACCTCGGCTCGGGGCTCCGGCGATTCTCCGGTGGGGCTCCGGGCGGCGGCGGCTCCGGGCGGCGGCAGGGGCGGCAAGCGACACGGGGCGGCGGCTGCGGCGTGCGGCGGCG
>NC_041380.1:130538162-130577805 GCF_002162155.2 Triticum dicoccoides
GGCGGCGGCGGCAGGCAGCGCGGGCGGCGTGCGGCGGCGGCGCGGGCTGCGTGGGGAGGCGGCGACTTGGGGAAGGAGGCGGCCTCGAGAGGTGGGTCCTCCCCGGACTCGGCGGCAGCGGCGGTCGGGACTCCTGTCCCGATCCGGGTGGGAGGCGGCGGCGGTTGGCTGGCCGGCCTGCTCAGCTGGGCCCTTGGCCCAGTCGGGCGTGGGGTTTCTTTTTTTTAAACAATATCGCTGCGACTAAAAAAAATTCTAGAAAAATAAATAAAATTCTAAAAATGCCAAAACAAATTTTCACCGTCTAAATAAAATATTTAGAACATGATGAACATTTTCTTGGCCCTAAATGCAATTTTTGAAAACATGCAATTTTTCCTAAATTCAAATAAAATAGGAGATAAAACCAAAATAAAATCTTATTTGATTTTTTATTAAATCCCCAATATTTATTTATTTTGGGAAAGTCATTTTATTCCCTCTCTCAAAGTTTTATAATAGAAATAATTGAGAATAAAATAAATAAAATCAAATGATCCTATTTTCAAAATTCGAGAGAACTCAAATATGAAAATAACAAAATCCCCAACTCTCTCCGAGGGTCCTTGAGTTGCGTAGAATTTCTAGGATCAACCAAATGCAATAAAATATGATATGCAATGATGATCTATTGTATAACATTCCAAATTGAAAATTTGGGATGTTACGCACACTCATTACTCGATGTCGGTGCTCATACTCTTTCACTGTAATATCCATGCTAGTTTATCTTCCTTTTTATGCTTTCTTCTTGTGAGTTTGAAATAAACCTTAATAAAAACCAAAAAAAATAGTTGTAGCTTTTAGCTAGTTTTAATTTCCATGCTTGTAGTAGTAATTAAAAAGAAAACCCAAAAAGATTTCATGATCTTCTTTTGCTTGTTGGGAGCTTTCCCGTGTAAATGGTTTTATTTCTTTTCTTTTCTTTGGGGGTCGATAGGAGAAGACCATAATTAAATTGTTAAAGTGGCTCTTATGCATTATTGTTGATCTGACAAAAGAGCCCATATTGCCTTGTCTTCTCCTGTTTATTGAATGCTTGCAGATTCCAGCTTAGTCCAATGCACGTGCACTATTACTATTATTCACATCGTTCGGTCGTGCAAGTGAAAGGCAATTATGACGATATATGATGGAATAGTTGATATGAGAGAAGCTGGTATGAACTTGACCTCTCTTGTTTTTGTAAATATGATTAGTTCATCGTTCCTGATTCAGCCTATTATGAATGAACATGTTTACAATGACAATTAGAGATTATAGTTGCTTGTGCCATGCTTAATTAGCTAGGAGCTTATAATGGTTTACCTTGCGTGCCAACATGCTATTAAGATGGTTGTGATGTGGTATGATGGGGTGGTATCCTCCATTGAATAATGTAAGTGACTTGACTTGGCACATGTTCACG
This sequence comes from Triticum dicoccoides, assembly GCF_002162155.2. Taxonomy (NCBI): domain Eukaryota; kingdom Viridiplantae; phylum Streptophyta; class Magnoliopsida; order Poales; family Poaceae; genus Triticum; species Triticum dicoccoides. The sequence goes on from NC_041380.1 coordinate 130,539,610, forward strand.
CATGTAGTTGAAACAAAATCAACATAGCCTTCACGATATTTATGTTCATGGTGGATTATATCCTACTCATGTTTGCACTCAGTGTATATTAATTTTAGTGCATGTTCATGACTATTTTCGCTCTCTAGCTGGTCGCTTCCCAGTCTCTTTATAGCCTTCACTTGTACTAAGCGGGAATACTGCTTGTGCATCCAATTCCATAAACCCCAAAGTTATTCCATATGAGTCCACCATACCTAACTATATATGGTATCTACCTGCCGTTCCAAGTAAATTTGTATGTGCTAAACTCTAAACCTTCAAATAAACATTCTGTTTTGTATGCTCGAATAGCTCATGTATCAACTAGGGTTGTCTATATCTTCCATGTTAGGCAGGTTATTCTCAAGAGGAGTGGACTCCACTCCTCATTCACGAGAAAATGGCTAGTCACCGGGATGCCCAGTCCCATGCTTCATGCAAATCAAATCAAAATAATTGCAAACAAAACTCCCCCGGGACTGTTGTTAGTTGGAGGCACTCGTTGTTTCGAGCAAGCCATGGATTGATGCTTGTGGGTGGAGGGGGAGTATAAACTTTACCATTTTGTTTGGGAACCGCCTATAATGTGTGTAGCATGGAAGATATCGCCATCTCTTGGTTGTTATGTTGACAATGAAAGTATGCCGCTCAAAATATTATTTATCTCTATTTCAAAATCAAGGTCTGGCACCTCTACAAATCCCTGCTTCCCTTTGCAAAGGGCCTATCTATTTACTTTTATGTTGACTCATCACCCTCTTATTAAAAAGCACCAGTTGGAGAGCACCACTGTCATTTTCATTCATTATTGTTAGTTTACATTGGGTATGACTATGGTTGGATCTCTTTTACCATGAATTACAATGTCTAGTCAGTCCTTGATCTTTAAAGGTGCTCTGCATTTATGTTTTGCGGTCTCAGAAAGGGCTAGCGAGATACCATCTTGCTATATCATTTATGATTGTTTTGAGAAAGTGTTGTCATCCGAGATTTATTATTATTGCTCGCTAGTTGATTATGCCATTGATATGAGTAAACATGAGACCTAAGAGTTATTGTGAATATGGTTAGTTTAGAATCTTTGCTGAAAACTTGAATGCTGGCTTTACATATTTACAACAACAAGAGCAAACAGAGTTTGTAAAAGTTTTTCTTTATCACTTTCAATTTATCAACTAAATTGCTTGAGGACAAGCAAATGTTTAAGCTTGAGGGAGTTGATACGTCTCCGTCATATCTACTTTTCCAAACACTTTTGCCCTTGTTTTGGACTCTAACTTGCATGATTTGAATGGAACTAACCCGGACTGACGGTGTTTTCAGCAGAATTGCCATGGTGTTATTTTTGTGCAGAAATAAAAGTTCTCAGAATGACCTGAAAATCAATGGAGAATTATTTTGGAATATATAAAAAATACTGGAAGAAATATCCACGTCGGGGGGGGCTCCACCTGTCCACGGCGGTGGGGGGCGTGCCCTACCCCCTTGGGCGCGCCCCCCTGCCTCATGGGCCCCCTGACGCTCCACCGACCTCAACCCTGACTCCATATATTCGTGTTCAGGGAGAAGGATTCATCGTGTTCAGGGAGTTATGAAGGAAATATGCCCTAGAGGCAATAATAAAGTTATTATTTATTTCCTTATATCATGATAAATGTTTATTATTCATGCTAGAATTGTATTAACCGGAAACATAATACATGTGTGAATACATAGACAAACAAAGTGTCACTGGTATGCCTCTACTTGACTAGCTCGTTAATCAAAGATGGTTATGTTTCCTAACCATGAACAATGAGTTGTTATTTGATTAACAGGATCACATCATTAAGTGAATGATCTGATTGGCATGACCCATTCCATTAGCTTAGCACCCGATCGTTTAGTATGTTGTTATTGCTTTCTTCATGACTTATACATGTTCCTATGACTATGAGATTATGCAACTACCGTTTGCCGGAGGAACACTTTGTGTGCTACCAAACGTCACAACTTAACTGGGTGATTATAAAGGAGCTCTACAGGTGTCTCCAAAGGTACATGTTGGGTTGGCGTATTTCGAGATTAGGATTTGTCACTCCGATTGTCGGAGAGGTATCTCTGGGCCCTCTCGGTAATGCACATCACTTACGCCTTGCAAGCATTGCAACTAATGAGTTAGTTGTGGGATGATGTATTACAGAACGAGTAAAGAGACTTGCCGGTAACGAGATTGAACTAGGTATTGGAATACCGACGATCGAATCTCGGGCAAGTAACATACCGATGACAAAGGGAACAACGTATGTTGTTATGCGGTCTGACCGATAAAGATCTTCGTAGAATATGTAGGAGCCAATATGGGCATCCAGGTCCTGCTATTGGTTATTGACCGGAGACATGTCTCAGTCATGTCTACATTGTTCTCGAACCCGTAGGGTCCGCACGCTTAAGGTTACGATGACAGTTATATTATGAGTTTATGCATTTTGATGTACCGAAGTTTGTTCGGAGTCTCGGATGTGATCACGGACATGACGAGGAGTCTCGAAATGGTCGAGACATAAAGATTGATATATTGGAAGCCTATGTTTGGATATCGGAAGTGTTCCGGGTGAAATCGGGATTTTACCAGAGTACCGGGAGGTTACCGGAACCCCCCGGGAGGTACATGGGCATTAATGGGCCTTAGTGGAAGAAGAGGAGAGGCGGCCAGGGCTGGGCCGCGTGCCCCTCCCCCCTAGTCCGAATAGGACAAGGAGAGAGGGGGCCGGCGCCCCCTTCCTTCTCTCTCTCTTTTCTCACCTCGCGAGTCCTATTCCAACTAGGATTGGGGGAGAAGTCCTACTCCCGGAGGGAGTAGGACTCCTCCTGGCGCGCCCTATGTGGCCGGCCGGCCTCCCCCTCTTGGTCCTTTATATACGGAGGCAGGGGCACCCCATAGAGACACAAGTTGATCCACGTGATCTTATTCTTAGCCGTGTGCGGCGCCCCCAGCCACCATAGTCCTCGATAATATTGTAGCGGTGCTTAGGCGAAGCCCTGCGACAGTAGTACATCAAGATCGTCACCACGCCGTCGTGCTGACGGAACTCTTCCCCGACACTTGCTGGATCGAAGTCCGGGGATCGTCATCGAGCTGAACGTGTGCTAAAACTCGAAGGTGCCGTAGTTTCGGTGCTTGATCGGTCGGGCCGTGAAGACGTACGACTACATCAACCAAATGCTTCCGTTGTCGATCTACAAGGTATGTAGATCACACTCTCCCCTCGTTGCTATGCATCATCATGATCTTGCGTGTGCGTAGGAATTTTTTTGAAATTACTACATTACCCAACAGTGGCATCCGAGCCTAGGTTTTATATGTTGATGTTATATGCACGAGTAGAACACAAGTGAGTTGTGGGCGATATAAGTCATACTGCTTACCAGCATGTCATACTTTGGTTCGGCGGTATTGTTGGACGAAGCGGCCCAGACCGACATTACGCGTACGCTTACGCGAGACCGGTTCTCCCGACGTGCTTTGCACAGAGGTGGCTTGCGGGTGACAATTTCTCCAACTTTAGTTGAACCAAGTGTGGCTACGCCCGGTCCTTGCGAAGGTTAAAACAGCACCAACTTGACAAACTATCGTTGTGGTTTTGATGCGTAGGTAAGATTAGTTCTTGCTTAAGCCCGTAGCAGCCACGTAAAACTTGCAACAACAAAGTAGAGGACGTCTAACTTGTTTTTGCAGGGCATGTTGTGATGTGATATGGTCAAGACATGATGCTGAATTTTATTGTATGAGATGATCATGTTTTGTAACCGAGTTATCGGCAACTGGCAGGAGCCATATGGTTGTCGCTTTATTGTATGCAATGCAATCGCGATGTAATGCTTTACTTTATCACTAAGCGGTAGCGATAGTCGTGGGAGCACAAGCTTGGCGAGACGACAGCGATGCTACGATGGAGATCAAGGTGTCACGCTGGTGACGATGGTGATCACGACGGTGCTTCGGAGATGGAGATCACAAGCACAAGATGATGATGGCCATATCATATCACTTATATTGATTGCATGTGATGTTTATCTTTTATGCATCTTATCTTGCTTTGATTGACGGTAGCATTATAAGATGATCTCTCACTAATTATCAAGAAGTGTTCTCCCTGAGTATGCACCGTTGCGAAAGTTCTTCGTGCTGAGACACCACGTGATGATCGGGTGTGATAGGCTCTACGTTCAAATACAATGGGTGCAAAACAGTTGCACACGCGGAATACTCAGGTTAAACTTGACGAGCCAAGCATATACAGATATGGCCTCGGAACACGGAGACCGAAAGGTCGAGCGTGAATCATATAGTAGATATGATCAACATAGTGATGTTCACCAATGAAACTACTCCATCTCACGTGATGATCGGACATGGTTTAGTTGATTTGGATCATGTAATCACTTAGAGGATTAGAGGGATGTCTATCTAAGTGGGAGTTCTTTAAGTAAATTAACTGAACTTAAATTTATCATGAAACTTAGTACCTGATAAGTATCTTGCTTGTTTATGCTTGCTTGTAGATAGATGGCTCGTGTTGTTGTTTCGTTGAATTTTAATGCGTTCCTTGAGAAAGCAAAGTTGAAAGATGATGGTAGCAATTACACGGACTAGGTCCGTAACTTGAGGATTATCCTCATTGCTGCACAGAAGAATTACGTCCTGGAAGCACCGCTGGGTGCCAGGCCTACTGCAGGAGCAACGCCGGATGTTGTGAACGTCTGGCAGAGCAAAGCTGATGACTACTCAATAGTTCAGTGTGCCATGCTTTACGGCTTAGAATCGGGACTTCAACGACGTTTTGAACGTCATGGAGCATATGAGATGTTCCAGGAGTTGAAGTTAATATTTCAAGCAAATGCCCGAATTGAGAGATATGAAGTCTCCAATAAGTTCTATAGCTGTAAGATGGAGGAGAACAGTTCTGTTAGTGAGCATATACTCAAAATGTCTGGGTATAATAATCACTTGATTCAATTGGGAGTTAATCTTCCAGATTATTGCGTCATTGACAGAATTCTCCAATCACTGCCACCAAGCTACAAGAGCTTCGTGATGAACTATAATATGCAAGGGATGAATAAGACTATTCCCGAGCTCTTCGCGATGCTGAAAGCTGCGGAAGTAGAAATCAAGAAGGAGCATCAAGTGTTGATGGTCAACAAGACCACTAGTTTCAAGAAAAAGGGCAAAGGGAAGAAGAAGGGAAACTTCAAAAAGAACAGCAAGCAAGTTGCTACTCAAGAGAAGAAACCCAAAACTGGACCTAAGCCTGAAACTGAGTGCTTCTACTGCAAGCAAACTGGTCACTGGAAGCGGAACTGCCCCAAGTATTTGGCGGATAAGAAGGATGGCAAGGTGAACAAAGGTATATGTGATATACATGTTATTGATGTGTACCTTACTAATGCTCGCAGTAGCACCTGGGTATTTGATACTGGTTCTGTTGCTAATATTTGCAACTCGAAACAGGGACTACGGATTAAGCGAAGATTGGCTAAGGACGAGGTAACGATGCGCGTGGGAAACGGTTCCAAAGTCGATGTGATCGCAGTTGGCACGCTACCTCTACATCTACCTTCGGGATTAATATTAGACCTAAATAATTGTTATTTGGTGCCAACGTTAAGCATGAACATTATATCTGGATCTTGTTTGATGTGAGACGGTTATTCATTTAAATCAGAGAATAATGGTTGTTCTATTTATATGAGTAATATCTTTTATGGTCATGCACCCTTGAAGAGTGGTCTATTCTTATTGAATCTCGATAGTAGTAACACACATATTCATAATGTTGAAACCAAAAGATGCAAAGTTGATAATGATAGTGCAACATATTTGTGGCACTGCCGTTTAGGTCATATCGGTGTAAAGCGCATGAAGAAACTCCATACTGATGGACTTTTGGAACCACTTGATTATGAATCACTTGGTACTTCCGAACCGTGCGTCATGGGCAAGATGACCAAAACACCGTTCTCCGGTACTATGGAGAGAGCAACAGACTTGTTGGAAATCATACATACAGATGTATGTGGTCCGATGAATATTGAGGCTCGTGGCGGATATCGTTATTTTCTCACCTTCACAGATGACTTAAGCAGATATGGGTATATCTACTTAATGAAACATAAGTCTGAAACGTTTGAAAAGTTCAAAGAATTTCAGAGTGAAGTTGAAAATAATTGTAACAAGAAAATAAAGTTTCTACGATCTGATCGTGGAGGAGAATATTTGAGTTACGAGTTTGGTGTACATTTGAAAAATTGTGGAATAGTTTCGCAACTCACGCCACCCGGAACACCACAGCGTAATGGTGTGTTCGAACGTCGTAATCGTACTTTACTAGATATGGTGCGATCTATGATGTCTCTTACTGATTTACCACTATCGTTTTGGGGATACGCTCTAGAGACGACCGCATTCACGTTAAATAGGGCACCATCAAAATCCGTTGAGACGACGCCTTATGAACTGTGGTTTGGCAAGAAACCAAAGTTGTCGTTTCTGAAAGTTTGGGGCTGTGATGCTTATGTGAAAAAGCTTCAACCTGATAAGCTCGAACCCAAATCGGAGAAATTTGTCTTCATAGGATATCCAAAGGAGACTATTGGATACACCTTCTATCACAGATCCGAAGGCAAGACTTTTGTTGCTAAATTCGGAAACTTTCTGGAGAAGGAGTTTCTCTCGAAAGAAGTGAGTGGGAGGAAAGTAGAACTTGACGAGGTAACTGTACCTGCTCCCTTATTGGAAAGTAGTACATCACAGAAAACTGTTTCTGTGACACCTACACCAGTTAGTGAGGAAGCTAATGATGATGATCATGAAACTTCAGAACAAGATACTACTGAACCTCGTAGATCAACCAGAGTAAGATCCGCGCCAGAGTGGTATGGTAATCCCGTTCCGGAAGTCATGCTACTAGATCATGATGAACCTACGAACTATGAAGAAGCGATGGTGAGCCCAGATTCTGCAAAATGGCTTGAGGCCATGAAATCTGAGATGGGATCCATGTATGAGAACAAAGTATGGACTGTTGGAAATATGCCCTAGAGGCAATAATAAATTGGTTATTATTATATTTCTTTGTTCAGGATAATAGTCTTTTATTCATGCTATAACTGTATTATCCGGAAATCGTAATACACGTGTGAATACATAGACCACAATATGTCCCTAGTGAGCCTCTAGTTGACTAGCTCGTTGTGATCAACAGATAGTCATGGTTTCCTGGCTATGGACATTGGATGTCGTTGATAACGGGATCACATCATTAGGAGAATGATGTGATGGACAAGACCCAATCCTAAGCATAGCACAAAGATCGTGTAGTTCGTTTGCTAGAGCTTTGCCAATGTCAAGTATCTCTTCCTTTGACCATGAGATCGTGTAACTCCTGGATACCGTAGGAGTGCTTTGGGTGTATCAAACGTCACAACGTAACTGGGTGACTATAAAGGTGCACTACAGGTATCTCCGAAAGTATCTATTGTTTTATGCGGATCGAGACTGGGATTTGTCACTCCGTGTAAACGGAGAGGTACCTCTGGGCCCACTCGGTAGGACATCATCATATGCGCAATGTGACCAAGGAGTTGATCACGGGATGATGTGTTACGGAACGAGTAAAGTGACTTGCCGGTAACGAGATTGAACAAGGTATCGGTATACCGACGATCGAATCTCGGGCAAGTAACATACCGATAGACAAAGGGAATTGAATACGAGATCGATTGAGTCCTTGACATCGTGGTTCATCCGATGAGATCATCGTGGAACATGTGGGAGCCATCATGGGTATCCAGATCCCGCTGTTGGTTATTGACCAGAGAACGTCTCGGTCATGTCTGCATGGTTCCCGAACCCGTAGGGTCTACACACTTAAGGTTCGATGACGCTAGGGTTATAAAGGAAGCTTGTATGTGGTTACCGAATGTTGTTCGGAGTCCCGGATGAGATCCCGGACGTCACGAGGAGTTCCGGAATGGTCCGGAGGTAAAGATTTATATATAGGAAGTCCTGTTTCGGCCATCGGGACAAGTTTCGGGGTCATCGGTATTGTACCGGGACCACCGGAAGGGTCCCGGGGGCCCACCGGGTGGGGCCACCTGCCCCGGGGGGCCACATGGGCTGTAGGGGGTGCGCCTTGGCCTACATGGGCCAAGGGCACCAGCCCCTAGAGGCCCATGCGCCAAGATATGGGAAAAAGGGGAGAGTCCTAAAGGGGGAAGGCACCTCCGAGGTGCCTTGGGGAGGATGGACTCCTTCCCCCTCCTTAGCCGCACCCCTTCCTTGGAGGAAGGGGCAAGGCTGCGCCTCCCCCCTCTCCCCTGCCCCTATATATAGTGGAGGGGAGGGAGGGCATCCATACCTGAGCCCTTGGCGCCTCCCTCCCTCCCGTGACACCTCCTCCTCTCCCGTAGGTGCTTGGCGAAGCCCTGCAGGATTGCCACGCTCCTCCATCACCACCACGCCGTTGTGCTGCTGCTGGATGGAGTCTTCCTCAACCTCTCCCTCTCTCCTTGCTGGATCAAGGCGTGGGAGACGTCACCGGGCTGTACGTGTGTTGAACGCGGAGGTGCCGTCCGTTCGGCACTTGATCATCGGTGATTTGAATCACGACGAGTACGACTCCATCAACCCCGTTCACTTGAACACTTCCGCTTAGCGATCTACAAGGGTATGTAGATGCACTCTCCTTCTACTCGTAGCTGGTTTCTCCATAGATAGATCTTGGTGACACGTAGGAAAATTTTGAATTTCTGCTACGTTCCCCAACAGTGGCATCATGAGCTAGGTCTATTGCGTAGATTCTTTGCACGAGTAGAACACAAAGTAGTTGTGGGCGTTGATGTTGTTCAATATGCTTACCGTTACTAGTCCAATCTTGTTTCGACGGTATTGTGGGATGAAGCGGCCCGGACCGACCTTACACGTACTCTTACGTGAGACAGGTTCCACCGATTGACATGCACTTGGTGCATAAGGTGGCTAGCGGGTGCCAGTCTCTCCCACTTTAGTCGGAACGGATTCGATGAAAAGGGTCCTTATGAAGGGTAAATAGCAATTGGCATATCACGTTGTGGTCTTGCGTAGGTAAGAAACGTTCTTGCTAGAAACCCATAGCAGCCACGTAAAACATGCAACAACAATTAGAGGACGTCTAACTTGTTTTTGCAGGGTATGCTATGTGATGTGATATGGCCAAGAAGAATGTGATGAATGATATGTGATGTATGAGATTGATCATGTTCTTGTAATAGGATTCACGACTTGCATGTCGATGAGTATGACAACCGGCAGGAGCCATAGGAGTTGTCTTTATTTTTTTTTGTATGACATGCGTGTCATTGAAGAACGCCATGTAAACTACTTTACTTTATTGCTAAACGCGTTAGTCATAGAAGTAGAAGTAGTCGTTGGCGTGACAACTTCATGAAGACACGATGATGGAGATCATGATGATGGAGATCATGGTGTCATGCCGGTGACAAGATGATCATGGAGCCCCGAAGATGAAGATCAAAGGAGCTATATGATATTGGCCATATCATGTCACTACTCTATTTGATTGCATGTGATGTTTATCATGTTTATGCATCTTGTTTACTTAGGACGACGGTAGTAAATAAGATGATCCCTTACAAAATTTCAAGAAGTGTTCTCCCCTAACTGTGCACCGTTGCTACAGTTCGTCGCTTCTAAGCAACACGTGATGATCGGGTGTGATGGATTCTTACGTTCACATACAACGGGTGTAAGACAGTTTTACACAGCGAAAACACTTAGGGTTAACTTGACGAGCCTAGCATGTGCAGACATGGCCTCGGAACACGGAGACCGAAAGGTCGAGCATGAGTCGTATAGTAGATACGATCAACATGAAGATGTTCACCGATGATGACTAGTCCGTCTCACGTGATGATCGGACACGGCCTAGTTGACTCGGATCATGTAATCACTTAGATGACCAGAGGGATGTCTATCTGAGTGGGAGTTCATAAGATGAACTTAATTATCATGAACATAGTCAAAAGACCTTTTGCAAATTATGTCGTAAGCTCGCGCTTTAGTTCCACTATTTAGATATGTTCCTAGAGAATATATAGTTGAAAGTTGAAAGTAGCGATTATGCGGACAGTAGAAAGCTTATGTCCTTAATGCACCGCTCAGTGTGCTGAACCCCAAACGTCGTTTGTGGATGTTGTGAACATCAGACATACACGTTTTGATAACTACGTGATAGTTCAGTTAAACGGTTTAGAGTTGAGGCACTAAAGACGTTTTTCGAAACATCGCGGAACATATGAGATGTTTCGAGGGCTGAAATTGGGATGTTAGGCTCGTGCCCACGTCAAGAGGTATAAGACCTCCGACGATTTTCTTAACCTGCAAACTAAGGGAGAAAAGCTCAATCGTTGAGCTTGTGCTCAGATTGTCTGAGTGCAACAATCACTTGAATCGAGTGGTAGTTGATCTTCCAAATGAGATAGTGACGTTTCCCCAAAAGTCATTGCCACCAAGCTGCTAGAGCTTCGTGATGAACTATAACATATCAAGGATAGAGATGATGATCCTTGAGGTATTCGCGTTGTTTGACATCGCGAAAGTAGAAATCAAGAAGGAGCATCAATTGTTGATGGTTGATGAAACCACTAGTTTCAAGAAGGGCAAGGGAAAGAAGGGATACTTCATGAAACGGCAAATCAGCTGCTGCACCAATGAAGAAACCCGAGGTTGAACCCAAACCCGAGACTAAGTGCTTCTGTAATAAGGGGAACAACCACTGGAGCAGAATTACCCTAGATACTTGGTAGATGAGAAGGCTGGCAAGGTCGATAGAAGTATATTGGATATACATTGTGTTAATGTGTACTTTACTAGTACTCCTAGTAGCACCGGGGTATTAGATACCGGTTCGGTTGCTAAGTGTTAGTAACTCGAAATAAAAGCTACGGAATAAACGAAGACTAGCTAAAGGTGAGCTGACGATATATGTTGGAAGTGTTTCCAAGTTTGATGTGATCAAACATCGCACGCTCCCTCTACCATCAAGATTAGTATTAAACCTGAATGGTTTATTGAATCTCGATCGTAGTGATACACATTTTCATGCCAAAAGATATAAGATAGTAATGATAGTACCACTTACTTGTGGCGCTGCCATGTAAGTCATAATGGTATAAAACGCATGAAGAAGCTCCATGTTGATGGATCTTTGGACTCACTCATTTTTGAAAAGTTTGAGACATGCGAACCATGTCTATTGGTATATATGCATGAAGAAACTCCATGCAAATGGATCGTTTGGACTCACTTGATTTTGAATCACTTGAGATATGCAAATCATACCACATGGACAAGATGACTGAAAAGCCTCACTTTCAGTAAAATGGAACAAGATAGCAACTTGTTGGAAGCAACACATTTTCATGTGTGCAGTCCAATGAGTGCTGAGGCATGCAGTGAATATCGTTATGTTCTTACTTCACAGATGATTCGAGTAGATGTTGAGAATATTTACTTGATGAAACACAAGTCTGAATTATTGAATGGTTCAAGTAATTTCAGAGTGAAGTAGGAGATCATTGTGACAAGAGGATAAAATGTCTATGATACGATCATAGAGATGAATATCTGAGTTATGAGTTTTGGCACACAATTAAGACATTGTGGAAATTGTTTCATAATTAATACCGCCTGGAACACCATAGTGTGATGGTGTGTCCGAACATCATAGTTGCACCCTATTGGATATGGTGCGTACCATGATGTCTCTTATCGAATTACCACTATCGTTCATGGGTTAGGCATTAGAGACAACCACATTCACTTTAAATAGGGCACCACGTAATTCCGTTGAGATGACACCGTATGAATTATGGTTTAGAGAAACCTAAGTTGTCGTTTCTTAAAAGGTTTGGGGCTGCGACGCTTATATGAAAAAGTTTCAGGTTGATAAGCTCGAACCCAAAACGGATAAAATGCATCTTCATAGGACACCCAAAACAGTTGGGTATACCTCCTAATTCAGATCCGAAAGCAATATGAATTGTTTCTAGAATCGGGTCCTTTCTCGAGGAAAGGTTTCTCTCGAAAGAGTTGAGTGGGAGGATGGTGGAAACTTGATGAGGTTATTGAACCGTCTCTTCAACTAGTGTGTGGCAGGGCACAGGAAGTTGTTCCTGTGGCACCTACACCAATTGAAGTGGAAGCTTGTGATGTTGATCATGAAACTTCGGATCAAGTCACTACCAAACCTCGTGGGATGACAAGGATACGTACTACATCAGAGTGGTACGTAATCCTGTCCTGGAAGTCATGTTGCTGGACAACAATGAACCTACGAGCTATGGAGAAGCAATGGTGGGCCCGGATTCCGATAAATGGCTCGAGGCCATAAAATCCAAGAAAGGATCCATGGACTTTGGTGGACTTGCCCGATGATCGGCAAGCCATTAAGATAAATGGATCTTTAAGAAGAAGACGGACGTGGATGGTAATGTCACCGTCCATGAAGCTCGACTTGTGGCGAAAAGTTTTTTCACAAGTTCAAGGAGTTGACTACGATGAGATTTTCTCATCCGTAGCGATGCTTAAAGTCCGTCGGATTCATGTTAGCATTAGCTGTATTTATGAAATCTGGCAGATGGATGTCAAAACGAGTTTCCTTACCAACTTTCGTAAGGAAAGGTTGTATGTGATACAAATCAGAAAGGTTTTGTCGATCCTAAGGATGCTAAAAGGTATGCTAGCTCCAGCAATCCTTCTAAGGACTGGAGTGAGCATCTCGGAGTTGGAATGTATGCTTTGATGATGATCAAAGATTTTGGATTTGTACAAAGTTTATGAGAAACTTGTATTTCCAAAGAAGTGAGTGGGAGCACTATAGAATTTCTGATGAGTATATGTTGTTGACATATTGTTGATCAGAAATAATGTAGAATTTCTAGAAAGCATATAGGGTTATTTGAAAGGTGTTTTTCAATGGAAAGTCTGGATTAAGCTACTTGAACATTGAGCATCAAGATCTATAAGGATAGATCAAAATGCTTGATAATACTTTCAAATGAGCACATACCTTGACATGATCTTGAAGGTGTTCAAGATGGACCAATCAAAGAAGGAGTTCTTGCCTGAGTTGTAAGGTACGAAGTTAAGACTTAAAGCTCGACCACGGCAGAATAGAGAGAAAGGACGAAGGTCGTCCCCTATGCTTAAGACGTAGGCTCTTCAGTATGCTATGTTGTGTACTGCACCTGAAGTGTGCCTTGCCATGAGTCAGTCAAGGGGTACAAGAGTGATCCAAGAATGGCTCACAGGACAGCGGTCAAAGTTATCCTTAGTAACTAGTGGACTAAGGAATTTTCTCGATTATGGAGGTGGTAAAAGAGTTCGTCGTAAAGGTTACATCGATGCAAGCTTAACACCTATCCGGATAGCTCTGAGTAGAGAGACCGGATACATATAATGGAGCAATAATTTAGAATAGCTCAAAGTAGAACAGTTATTTGGAATAGCTCCAAATAGAGCGTGGTAGCTGCATCTAGGAGATGACATAGAGATTTGTAAAGCACACACGGATCTGAAAGGTTCAGACCCGTTGACTAAAACCTCTCTCACAAGCAACATGATCAAACATAAAACTCATTGAGTGTTAATCACATAGTGATGTGAACTAGACTACTGACTCTAGTAAACTCTTGGGTATTAGTCACATGGCGATGTGACCTGTGAGTGTTAATCACATGGCGATGTGAACTAGATTATTGACTCTAGTGCAAGTGGGAGACTGTTGGAAATATGCCCTAGAGGCAATAATAAATTGGTTATTATTATATTTCTTTGTTCATGATAATAGTCTTTTATTCATGCTATAACTGTATTATCCGGAAACCGTAATACACGTGTGAATACATAGACCACAATATGTCCCTAGTGAGCCTCTAGTTGACTAGCTCGTTGTGATCAACAGATAGTCATGGTTTCCTGGCTATGGACATTGGATGTCGTTGATAACGGGATCACATCATTAGGAGAATGATGTGATGGACAAGACCCAATCCTAAGCATAGCACAAAGATCGTGTAGTTCGTTTGCTAGAGCTTTGCCAATGTCAAGTATCTCTTCCTTTGACCATGAGATCGTGTAACTCCTGGATACCGTAGGAGTGCTTTGGGTGTATCAAACGTCACAACGTAACTGGGTGACTATAAAGGTGCACTACAGGTATCTCCGAAAGTATCTATTGTTTTATGCGGATCGAGACTGGGATTTGTCACTCCGTGTAAACGGAGAGGTATCTCTGGGCCCACTCGGTAGGACATCATCATATGCGCAATGTGACCAAGGAGTTGATCACGGGATGATGTGTTACGGAACGATTAAAGTGACTTGCCGGTAACGAGATTGAACAAGGTATTGGATACCGACGATCGAATCTCGGGCAAGTAACATACCGATAGACAAAGGGAATGGAATACGGGATTGATAAAGTCCTTGACATCGTGGTTCATCCGATGAGATCATCGTGGAACATGTGGGAGCCATCATGGGTATCCAGATCCCGCTGTTGGTTATTGACAGGAGAACGTCTCGGTCATGTCTGCATGTCTCCCGAACCCGTAGGGTCTACACACTTAAGGTTCGATGACGCTAGGGTTATAAAGGAAGTTTGTATGTGGTTACCGAATGTTGTTCGGAGTCCCGGATGAGATCCCGGACGTCACGAGGAGTTCCGGAATGGTCCGGAGATAAAGATTTATATATAGGAAGTCCTGTTTCGGCCATCGGGACAAGTTTCGGGGTCATCGGTATTGTACCGGGACCACCGGAAGGGTCCCGGGGGCCCACCGGGTGGGGCCACCTGCCCCGGGGGGGCACATGGGCTGTAGGGGGTGCGCCTTGGCCTACATGGGCCAAGGGCACCAGCCCCTAGAGGCCCATGCGCCAAGATATAGGAAAAAGGGGAGAGTCCTAGAGGGGGAAGGCACCTCCGAGGTGCCTTGGGGAGGATGGACTCCTCCCCCCTTCTTAGCCGCACCCCTTCCTTGGAGGAAGGGGCAAGGCTGCGCCTCCCCCCTCTCCCCTGCCCCTATATATAGTGGAGGGGAGGGAGGGCATCCATACCTGAGCCCTTGGCGCCTCCCTCCCTCCCGTGACACCTCCTCCTCTCCCGTAGGTGCTTGGCGAAGCCCTGCAGGATTGCCACGCTCCTCCATCACCACCACGCCGTTGTGCTGCTGCTGGATGGAGTCTTCCTCAACCTCTCCCTCTCTCCTTGCTGGATCAAGGCGTGGGAGACGTCACCGGGCTGTACGTGTGTTGAACGCGGAGGTGCCGTCCGTTCGGCACTTGATCATCGGTGATTTGAATCACGACGAGTACGACTCCATCAACCCCGTTCACTTGAACACTTCCGCTTAGCGATCTACAAGGGTATGTAGATGCACTCTCCTTCTACTCGTAGCTGGTTTCTCCATAGATAGATCTTGGTGACACGTAGGAAAATTTTGAATTTATGCTACGTTCCCCAACATGGACTTTGGTTGACTTGCCCGATGATTGGCAAGCAATTGAGAATAAATGGATCTTCAAGAAGAAGACTGACGCTGACGGTTCATATTACTGTCTACAAAGCTCGACTTGTCACAAAAGGTTTTCGGCAAGTTCAAGGGATTGACTACGATGAGACCTTCTCACCCGTAGCGATGCTTAAGTCTGTCCGAATCATGTTAGCAATTGCCGCATTTTATGATTATGAAATTTGGCAGATGGATGTCAAAACTGCATTCCTGAATGGATTTCTGGAAGAAGAGTTGTATATGATGCAACCAGAAGGTTTTGTCGATCCAAAGGGAGCTAACAAAGTGTGTAAGCTCCAGCGATCCATTTATGGACTGGTGCAAGCCTCTCGGAGTTGGAATAAACGCTTTGATAGTGTGATCAAATCATTTGGTTTTATACATACTTTTGGAGAAGCATGTATTTACAATAAGTGAGTGGGAGCTCTATAGCATTTCTGATATTATATGTAGATGACATATTACTAATTGGGAACGATATAGAATTTCTGGATAGCATAAAGGGATACTTGAATAAGAGTTTTTCAATGAAAGACCTCGGTGAAGCTGCTTACATATTAGGCATTAAGATCTATAGAGATAGATCAAGACGCTTAATTGGACTTTCACAAAGCACATACCTTGACAAAGTTTTGAAAAAGTTCAAAATGGATCAAGCAAAGAAAGGGTTCTTGCCTGTGTTACAAGGTGTGAAGTTGAGTAAGACTCAATGCCCGACCACTGCAGAAGATAGAGAAAAAATGAAAGATGTTCCCTATGCTTCAGCCATAGGCTCTATCATGTATGCAATGCTGTGTACCAGACCTGATGTGTGCCTTGCTATAAGTCTAGCAGGGAGGTACCAAAGTAATCCAGGAGTGGATCACTGGACAGCGGTCAAGAACATCCTGAAATACCTGAAAAGGACGAAGGATATGTTTCTCATATATGGAGGTGACAAAGAGCTCATCGTAAAAGGTTATGTTGATGCAAGCTTTGACACTGATCCGGACGATTCTAAATCGCAAACCGGATACGTGTTTACATTAAACGGTGGAG
The DNA here is from genome assembly GCF_002162155.2 of Triticum dicoccoides. Lineage (NCBI taxonomy): Eukaryota > Viridiplantae > Streptophyta > Magnoliopsida > Poales > Poaceae > Triticum > Triticum dicoccoides. The sequence continues at coordinate 130,556,284 of NC_041380.1, forward strand.
CTGTCAGTTGGTGCAGTTCTAAACAAAGCGTTGTAGCGGGATCTACATGTGAAGTGGAGTACATAGCTGCTTCGGAAGCAGCAAATGAAGGAGTCTGGATGAAGGAGTTCATATCCGATCTAGGTGTCATACCTAGTGCATCGGGTCCAATGAAGATCTTTTGTGACAATACTGGTGCAATTGCCTTGGCAAAGGAATCCAGATTTCACAAGAGAACCAAGCACATCAAGAGAAGCTTCAATTCCATCCGGGATCTAGTCCAGGTGGGAGACATAGAGATTTGCAAGATACATACGGATCTGAATGTTGCAGACCCGTTGACTAAGCCTCTTCCACGAGCAAAACATGATCAGCACCAAGGCTCCATGGGTGTTAGAATCATTACTGTGTAATCTAGATTATTGACTCTAGTGCAAGTGGGAGACTGAAGGAAATATGCCCTAGAGGCAATAATAAAGTTATTATTTATTTCCTTATATCATGATAAATGTTTATTATTCATGCTAGAATTGTATTAACCGGAAACATAATACATGTGTGAATACATAGACAAACAAAGTGTCACTAGTATGCCTCTACTTGACTAGCTCGTTAATAAAAGATGGTTATGTTTCCTAACCATGAACAATGAGTTGTTATTTGATTAACGGGATCACATCATTAAGTGAATGATCTGATTGACATGACCCATTCCATTAGCTTAGCACCCGACTGTTTATACATGTTGCTATTGCTTTCTTCATGACTTATACATGTTCCTATGACTATGAGATTATGCAACTCCCGTTTGCCGGAGGAACACTTTGTGTGCTACCAAACGTCACAACGTAACTGGGTGATTATAAAGGAGCTCTACAGGTGTCTCCAAAGGTACATGTTGGGTTGGCGTATTTCGAGATTAGGATTTGTCACTCCGATTGTCGGAGAGGTATCTCTGGGCCCTCTCGGTAATGCACATCACTTAAGCCTTGCAAGCATTGCAACTAATGAGTTAGTTGTGGGATGATGTATTACAGAACGAGTAAAGAGACTTGCCGGTAACGAGATTGAACTAGGTATTGGAATACCGACGATCAAATCTCGGGCAAGTAACATACCGATGACAAAGGGAACAACGTATGTTGTTATGCGGTCTGACTGATAAAGATCTTCGTAGAATATGTAGGAGCCAATATGGGCATCCAGGTCCCGCTATTGGTTATTGACTGGAGACATGTCTCGGTCATGTCTACATTGTTCTCGAACCCGTAGGATCCGCACGCTTAAGGTTACGATGACAGTTATATTATGAGTTTATGCATTTTGATGTACCGAAGTTTGTTCGGAGTCCCGGATGTGATCACGAACATGACGAGGAGTCTCGAAATGGTCGAGACATAAAGATTGATATATTGGAAGCCTATGTTTGGATATCGGAAGTGTTCCGGGTGAAATCGGGATTTTACCAGAGTACCGGGACGTTACCGGAACCCCCCGGGAGGTACATGGGCCTTAATGGGCCTTAGTGGAAGAAGAGGAGAGGCGGCTAGGGCTGGGCCGCGCGCCCCTCCCCCCTAGTCCGAATAGGACAAGGAGAGAGGGGGCCGGCGCCCCCTTCCTTCTCTCTCTCTCTTTTCCCACCTCGCGAGTCCTATTCCAACTAGGATTGGGGGAGAAGTCCTACTCCCGGAGGGAGTAGGACTCCTCCTGGCGCGCCCTATGTGGCTGGCCGGCCTCCCCCTATTGGTCCTTTATATACGGAGGCAGGGGCACCCCAGAGAGACACAAGTTGATCCACGTGATCTTATTCTTAGCCGTGTGCGGCGCCCCCAGCCACCATAGTCCTCGATAATATTGTAGCGGTGCTTAGGCGGAGCCCTGTGACAGTAGTACATCAAGATCGTCACCACGCTGTCGTGCTGACGGAACTCTTCCCCGACACTTTGCTGGATCGAAGTCCGGGGATCGTCATCGAGCTGAACGTGTGCTAAAACTCGGAGGTGCCGTAGTTTTGGTGCTTGATCGGTCGGGCCGTGAAGACGTACGACTACATCAACCAAACGCTTCCGTTGTCGAATTTTTTTGAAATTACTACGTTACCCAACAAGTTCTTGATCCTACCTTGCAAGTCTATAGTCACCTATTATGTGTTATGATCTGGCAACCCCGAAGTGACAATAATCAGGACCACTCCCGGTGATGACCGTAGTTTGAGGAGTTCATGTATTCACTTTGTGTTAATGCTTTGGTCCGATACTCAATTAAAAGGAGGCCTTAATATCCCTTAGTTTCCAATAGGACCCTGCTGCCACGGGAGGGTAGGACAAAAGATGTCATGCAAGTTCTTTTCCATAAGCACGTATGACTATATACATGCCTACATTACATTGATGAATTGGAGCTAGTTCTGTGTCACCCTATGTTATGACTGTTACATGATGAACCGCATCCGACATAATTCTCCATCACCGATCCAATGCCTACGAGCTTTCCATATACTGTTCTTCACTTATTTACTTTTTTGTTGCTATTGTTACGATCACTATAAAACACCAAAAAAATTACTTTTGCTACTGTTACCTTTTGCCACTGTTACCACTACTATCATATCACTTTGCTACTAAATACCTTGCTGCAGATATTAAGTTATCCAAGTGTGGTTGAATTGACAACTCAGCTGCTAATACTTGAGAATATTCTTTGGCTCCCCTTGTGCCGAATCAAGGGCGCATTGAGGACACACTTCTTCCACGTGGAGGACGCATGATGTCTACTAGACAACCTTCTTCTTGTAGACGTTGTTGGGCCTCCAAGTGCAGAGGTTTGTAGGACAGTAGCAAATTTCCCTCAAGTGGATGACCTAAGGTTTATCAATCCATAGGAGGCGTAGGATGAAGATGGTCTCTCTCAAGCAACCCTGCAACCAAATAACAAAGAGTCTCTTGTGTCCCCAACACACCCAATACAATGGTAAATTGTATAGGTGCACTAGTTCCGCGAAGAGATGGTGCTACAAGTGGTATATGGATGGTAGATAAAGGTATTTGTAATCTGAAATTATAAAAACAGCAAGGTAACTAATGATAAAAGTGAGCATAAACGGTATTGCAATGCGTTGAAACAAGTCCTAGGGTTCATACTTTCACTAGTGCAAGTTCCCTCAACAATAATAACATAATTGGATCATATAACTATCCCTAAACATGCAACAAAGAGTCACTCCAAAGTCAATAATAGCAGAGAACGAACAAAGAGATTATGGTAGGGTACGAAACCACCTCAAAGTTATTCTTTCCAATCAATCCGTTGGGCTATTCCTATAAGTGTCACAAACAGCCCTAGAGTTCGTACTAGAATAACACCTTAAGACACACATCAACCAAAACCCTAATGTCACCTAGATACTCCAATGTCACCTCAAGTATCCGTGGGTATGATTATATGATATGCATCACACAATCTCAGATTCATCTATTCAACCAACACATAGAACATCAAAGAGTGCCCCAAAGTTCCTACCAGAGAATCACGACGAGAACGTGTGCCAACCCCTATGCATAGGTTCATGGGCGGAACCCGCAAGTTGATCACCACAACATACATCAAGTGAATCATGTGATATCCCATTGTCACCACAGATACGCACGGCAAGACATACATCAAGTGTTCTCAAATCTTTAAAGACTCAATCCGATAAGATAACTTCAAAGGGGAAACTCAGTCCATTACAAGAGAGTAGAGGGGGGAAGAAACATCATAGGATCCAAATATGATAGAAAAGCTCGCGATACATCAAGATCGTATCTCCTCAAGAACACGAAAGAGAGAGAGAGAGAGAGAGAGATCAAACACATAGCTACTGGTACATACCCTTAGCCCCGAGGGGAACTACTCCCTCCTCGTCATGGAGAGCACCGAGATGATGAAGATGGCCACCGGAGAGGGATTCCCCCCTCCGGCAGGGTGTCGGAACGGGTCTAGATTGGCTTTCGGTGGCTACGGAGGCTTTTGGCGACGGAACTCCCGATCTATTGTGCTCTCCGATGTTTTTAGGGTATGTGGAGATATATAGGCAGAAGAAGTATGTCAGGGGGGCCACAAGGGCCCCACGAGGGTGGAGGGCATGCCCTAGGGGGGTGGGCGCGCCCCCCTACCTCGTGGCCTCCTCGAAGCTTCCTTGACATAGACTCCAAGTCTCCCGGGTTGCTTTCCTTCCAAAAATGAGTTCCGTGAAGTTTCGGGTCAATTGGACTCTGTTTGATTTTCCTTTTCTTCTCAACCCTAAAATAGGCAAAAAAACAGAAATTGGCACTGGGCTCTGGGTTAATAGGTTAGTCCCAAAAATAATATAAAAGTGTATAATAAAGCCCATAAACATCCAAAACAGAAGATAATATAGCATGGAGCAATCAAAAATTATAGATACATTGGAGACGTATCAGCATCCCCAAGCTTAATTCCTGCTCGTCCTCGAGTAGGTAAATGATAAAAACATAATTTTTATGCGGAGTGCTACTTGGCATAATTTCAATGTATTTCCTCTTAATTGTGGTATGAATATTCAGATCCGAAAGATTCAAGACAAAAGTTCATATTGACATAAAAATAATAATACTTCAAGCATACTAACTAAGCAATTATGTCTTCTCAAAATAACATGGCCAAAGAAAGTTCATCCCTACAAAATCATGCTCCATTTTCGTCACACAAGAATGCTCTCATCATGCACAACCCCGATGACAAGCCAAGCAATTGTTTCATACTTTAATAATCTCAAACCTATAAACTTTCACGCAATATATGAGCGCGAGCCATGGACATAGCACTATGGGTGGAATAGAATATGATGATGGGGGTTATGTGGAGAAGACAAAAAGGAAGAAAGTCTCACATCAACGAGGCTAATCAATGGGCTATGGAGATGCCCATCGATTGATGTTAATGCAAGGAGTAGGGATTGCCATGCAACGGATGCACTAGAGCTAGAAATGTATGAAAGCTCAACAAAAGAAACTAAGTGGGGGTGCATCCAACTTGCTTGCTCACGAAGACCTAGGGCACTTGAGGAGGCCCATTGTTGGAATATACAAGCCAAGTAATATAATGAAAAATTCCCACTAGTATAAGGAAGTGACTAAACAAGAGACTCTCTATCATGAAGATTATGGTGCTACTTTGAAGCACAAGTGTGGCAAAGGATAGTAGCATTGTACCTTCTCTCTTTTTCTCTCATATTTTTTTATTTGGCCTTTCTTCTTTTTTATGGCCTTTCTATTTTCTTATTTTCTTTTTTTTGGGCCTTCTCTTTTTTATGGCCTTTCTCTTTTTTTTATTCCTCACTAGGGACAATTCTCTAGAAAATGATGATCATCACACTTCTATTTATTTACAACTCAATTATTACAACTCGATACTAGAACAAGATATGACTCTATATGAATGCCTCCGGCGGTGTACCGAGATTGCGATGATGCATGAGTGACATGTATGAAAGAATTATGAGAGGTGGCTTTGCCACAAATACGATGTCAGCTACATGATCATGCAAAGCAATATGACAATGATGATGTGTGTCATAATAAACGGAACGGTGGAAAGTTGCATGGAAATATATCTCAGAATGAATATGGAAATGCCATAATAGGTAGGTATGGTAGCTGTTTTGAGGAAGATATAAGGAGGTTTATGTGTGAAAGAGCGTATCATATCACGGGGTTTGGATGCACCGGCGAAGTTTGCACCAACTCTCAATGTGAGAAAGGGCAATGCACGGTACCGAAGAGGCTAGCAATGATGGAAGGGTAAGAGTGCGTATAATCCATGGACTCAACATTAGTCATAAAGAACTCACATACTTATTGCAAAAATCTACAAGTCATCAAATACCTCGGCATTATGTGCATGCTCCTAGGGGGATAGATTGGTAGGAAACGTCCATCGCTCGTCCCCGACCGCCACTCATAAGGAAGACAATCAAATAACACCTCATGTTTCAAATTTGTTACATAACGTTTACCATACGTGCATGCTACGGGACTTGCAAACTTCAACACAAGCATTTCTCAATTTCACAACTAATCAACTAGCATGACTTTGATATTATTACCTCCATGTCTCAAAACAATCATCAAGCATCAAACTTCTCTTAGTATTCAAAACACTCATAAGAAGATTTTACTAATCTTGAATACCTGGCATATTAGGATTTTAAGCAAATTACCATGCTATTTAAGACTCTCAAAATAATCTAAGTGAAGTATGAGAGTTCATCTATTTCTTCAAAATAAAACTACCACCATGCTCTAAAAGATATAAGTGAAGCACTAGAGCAACAACAAACTACTCCGAAAGATATAAGTGAAGATCAATGAGTAGTTGAATAATTATGCAACTATGTGAAGACTCTCTAACATTTAAGAATTTCAGATCTTGATACTTTATTCAAACAGAAATCAAAGCAAAATAAAATGACATTCTAAGAATGGCAAACATCATGTGAATAAGCAAAAAAAACTTAGGATCAACCGAAACTAACCGATAGTTGTTGAAGAAGAAAGGTGGGATGCCAACCGGGGCATCCCCAAGCTTAGATGCTTGAGACTTCTTGAAATATTATCTTGGGATGCCTTGGGCATCCCCAAGCTTGGGCTCTTTCCACTCCTTATTCCATAGTCCATCGAATCTTTACCCAAAACTTGAATACTTCACAGCACAAAACTTAACAGAAAACTCGTAAGCTCCGTTAGCGAAAGAAAACAAAACACCACTTCAAGTTACTGTAATGAACTCATTCTTTTTTTATATTGGTGTTAAACCTACTATATTCCAACTTCTATATGGTTTATAAACTCTTTTACTAGACATAGATTCATCAAAATAAGCAAACAACACACGAAAAACAGAATCTGTCAAAAACAGAACAGTATGTAGTAATCTGAAACTAATGCAAACTTCTGGAACCCCAAAAATTCTAAAATAAATTGCTGGACGTGAGGAACTTATCTAATCATCTGCAAAAAGAATTGAATAAATAGCACTCTCCAGTAAAAAATGGCAGCAATTCTCGTGAGCGCTAAAGTTTCTGTTTTTGACAGCATGATCAACAAGACTTTCCCCAAGTCTTCCCAAATGTTCTACTTGGCACAAACACTAATTAAAAGCATAAAACCACATCTAAACAGAGGCTATGTGAATTATTTATTACTAAACAGGAACAAAAAGTAAAGAATGAGAATAGGATTGGGTTGCCTCCCAACAAGCGCTATCGTTTAACGCCCCTAGCTAGGCATGATGATTTCAACGATGCTCACATAAAAGATAAGAATTGTAACATAAATAGAGCATCATGAAGAATATGACTAGCACATTTAAGTCTAACACACTACCTATGCATAGGGATTTAGTGAGCAAACAACTTGTGGGAACAAGAGTCAACTTGCATAGGAAGGTAAACCAAGCATAACTTTAAAACTTTAAGCACATAGAGAGGAAACTTGATATTATTGCAATTCCTACAAGCATATATTACTCTCTCGTAATAATTTTCAGTAGCATCATGAATTAATTCAACAATATAACCAGCACCTAAATCACTCTTTTCATGATCTACAAGCATAGAAATTTTAATACTCTCCACATAAGCAAAATTCTTCTCAATCGAAATAGTGGGAGTATCATAAGAGACTCGAATATTATAAATTGTTTCCACATTAAAAGAGTAATGTTCAGAAAAGGGGTAATCATAATCATGACAAGTTTTATAAATATAGACATCACTACTTTTTATAGCATATGTATCATCACAATAATCATCATAGGTAGGAGGCATGCTATCATCATTATAATTTTGCATATCAAAACTTGGGGGACTAAAAATATCATCTTCATTAAACATAGCATCCCCAAGCTTGGGACAAACATTAATTGCAGCAAATATATTCTCAAAAATATCATCTTCATCAAACATAGCATCCCCAAGCTTGGGCCTTTTCATATCATAAGCATAATCACTCTCATCATTAATAGTATGGACAGCACCAATAGTATAGCAATTATCATATTCTTCCAAGCATGTGCCAAAAAGATTTTCAAGATCATAAGAAGTATCATTATCTTCCACAATTATATTTTCATAAGGCACAATAGTAATAGGAGCAGGATTATTTGGGGGAGATATCTTTTTACCTCTCTTCCTTTTTCTTCTCTTCTTCTTCACCACATAATGTGTGGGTTCAATCCTCTTTTTGGAGCTCCTTATTAATGAGATTGGTTGAATAGGAGGCTCCTCCTCGTTACCTGATTCATCATAAGAAATAATAGGAGGGTATTGGGAAGTCTCTTCCCTTTCATTAGTATTCTCTTCATCTTCTATTTGTTTTCTTTTCTTTATGTAGTTGGCAATATAAGGATTTTCAATACAATTCACCGCACAATACATATAAATTTCCTCCAGATCAAAGCCAAGAAGTTTATCACGGGCAAATATAGGAAGATAGTTAGTTATACGTTTCATTTCTTTGTAACCCATAAGCAAACTAAATTCATTATGATGTGCAAGAGAAATCAAGTCATCACAATTTTTGGAAACGATTAGATCATGAAACAATTTGCATTGGGTATTGAAATGATCATGTTCATTGCAAAGCTCAAAAGTATGGCCAAGATAATTTAAATTTTCAGCACATTCATCTAGACTTTCTTGCAACAATTTAGTTTCTAAGTACTTATGCCTCTTGCAATATCTATCTTCCCTATTTGGTGTGTACTTACAAACACAATGTACTCAACAAAAATTGACATGTTTATAGGAGACATCATAACTAGTGCAATCATCATTAGTATCATGGATATTCAAAGAATTCATACTAAAAACATTGCAATCATGCTCATCATTCAAAGATTTAGTGCCAAACATTTTATAGACTTCTTCCTCTAGCACTTGAGCACAATTTTCCTTTCCATCATACTCATGAAAGATATTAAAAAGATGAAGCATACGACACAAACTTAATTCCATATTTTTTGTAGTTTTCTTTTATAAACTAAACTAGTGCTAAAACAAGAAACTAAAAGACTCAATTGCAAGATCTAAAGATATACCTTCGAGCACTCACCTCCCCGGCAACGGCGCCAGAAAAGAGCTTGATGTCTACTAGACAACCTTCTTCTTGTAGACGTTGTTGGGCCTCCAAGTGCAGAGGTTTGTAGGACAGTAGCAAATTTCCCTCAAGTGGATGACCTAAGGTTTATCAATCCGTAGGAGGCGTAGGATGAAGATGGTCTCTCTCAAGCAACCCTGCAACCAAATAACAAAGAGTCTCTTGTGTCCCCGACACACCCAATACAACGGTAAATTGTATAGGTGCACTAGTTTGGCGAAGAGATGGTGATACAAGTGGTATATGGATGGTAGATAAAGGTATTTGTAATCTGAAATTATAAAAACAGCAAGGTAACTAATGATAAAAGTGAGTGTAAACGGTATTGCAATGCGTTGAAACAAGGCCTAGGGTTCATACTTTCACTAGTGCAAGTTTCCTCAACAATAATAACATAATTGGATCATATAACTATCCCTAAACATGCAACAAAGAGTCACTCCAAAGTCACTAATAGCGGAGAACGAACGAAGAGATTATGGTAGGGTACGAAACCACCTGAAAGTTATTCTTTCCAATCAATACGTTGGGCTATTCCTATAAGTGTCACAAACAGCCCTAGAGTTCGTACTAGAATAACACCTTAAGACACACATCAACCAAAACCCTAATGTCACCTAGATACTCCAATGTCACCTCAAGTATCCGTGGGTATGATTATACGATATGCATCACACAATCTTAGATTCATCTATTCAACCAACACATAGAACCTCAAAGAGTGCCCCAAAGTTCCTACCAGAGAATCACGATGATAACGTGTGCCAACCCCTATGCATAGGTTCATGGGAGGAACAAGCAAGTTGATCACCACAACATACATCAAGTGAATCACGTGATATCCCATTGTCACCACAGATACGCACGGCAAGACATACATCAAGTGCTCTCAAATCTTTAAAGACTCAATCCGATAAGATAACTTCAAAGGGGAAACTCAATCCATTACAAGAGAGTAGAGAGGGGAAGAAACATCATAGGATCCAAATATGATAGCAAAGCTCGCGATACATCAAGGTCGTATCACCTCAAGAACACGAGAGAGAGAGAGAGAGAGAGAGAGAGATCAAACACATAGCTACTAGTACATACCCTCAGCCCCGAGGGAGAACTACTCCCTCCTCATCATGGAGAGCACCGGGATGATGAAGATGGCCACCGGAGAGGGATTCCCCCCTCTGACAGGGTGCCGGAACGGGTCTAGATTGGCTTTCGGTGGCTACGGAGGCTTCTGGTGGCGGAACTCCCGATCTATTGTGCTCCCCAATGTTTTTAGGGTATATGGAGATATATAGGCGGAAGAAGTACGTCAGGGGGGCACGAGGGGCCCACGAGGGTGGAGGGCGCGCCCCCTACCTCGTGGCCTCCTCAAAGCTTCCTTGACGTAGACTCCAAGTCTCCCGGTTTGCTTTCCTTCCAAAAATGAGTTCCGTGAAGTTTCAGGTTAATTGGACTCCGTTTGATTTTCCTTTTCTTCGAAACCCTAAAATAGGCAAAAAAACAGAAACTGGCACTGGGCTCTGGGTTAATAGGTTAGTCCCAAAAATAATATAAAAGTGTATAATAAAGCCCATAAACATCCAAAACAGAAGATAATATAGCATGGAGCAATCAAAAATTATAGATACGTTGGAGACGTATCAACGCACTCGCGCACAATTCACCACTGCGCGGCGGCATGCACAGAAGGACGCACTCGCGCATTCGCGCACACCCAGCACACAACACAGACCAGCACACGTGTACATCGGCGTCGCCGCCGGTTGAGATGGACGGCGAGGCATCCAACAAGCGGAGGAGGCTCGAGCCAAAACCGCATCCGGCGGGCCTGGACTTCATCAGCAGCCTCCCCGATGACATGCTGCTCGTCATCATCGGCCTCCTCCCCACCAAATCTGACGTGCGGACCGCCCTACTCCCCCAGCGGTGGCGCCCCCTCTGGCGCCGCGTCCCCCTCAACCTCATCGTCGGCAGCTGCCTCTGCGACGGGCATTGCAAACGCATGGCCGCAGTCTCCAAGATCCTTTCATCGCACCCTGGGCCAGCCAGACGCCTTGACATCTGCATGTTCAGTACCAACTACAAGGTCCAACCCAAGTTCGACGAGTGGTTCTTATCCGCCGCCCTAGATCAGCTCGAGGAGCTCAGCTTTGAAGCTGGACGATGTCGCTCTCTACCGCCATTCGCGCTCCGCCTCGCGCCAACACTGCACCGCGCCAGCTTCAGCTCCTGCTATCTTCCCTAGATTAATGTCGCGCCCACCCTTCTTCTCCCTCAACTCAAGAAGCTCGACCTCTTCGATGTTGTCATCTCGAAGAAGGCTATGGAGCACCTGCTCCGTAGTTGTACTGCGCTCGAGTACCTTCGTCTTGAGCAGATCCACGGGTTCATTAGCCTCCACATCGCCTCGATGAATCTCTGATTGATTTATGTGTCCTGCTGGCCCCGCAATAAGACATCAATTGGGAAGAGATCACTCCAGTTGTTCCATGTTATGGTCATTATGCGCCTTTTCTTGAGAGATTGCTTGTATTGGATCTAGAAGGTCCAACAAAAATCAGGGTCATTGACGCGCCGAAATTGACAGCGTTGGTGCACTCGTCTGCCAAATTCTCCGAACACTTTATTGGATCTGTAATTTTTCAGGTACAGCACTCGTCTTCTTCTCCGTCTTCTTGAAACTCACATTTTTAAATTTCTTCTTGATGTATTTACAACCGTCTTATAGAAAATAATTCCCACGAGCTTGACCCAGTCTATGCGCATAGTGAAGATCTTGGGAATAAAATCTATCGGCCCCAATCTGGATCAAGTTGTTGGATTCCTTACATGCTTTCCGTGCACAGAGAAGGAACTCATCAAGGTGAAACTTCTTTCCTATTAGTAAACGGTAATCACAACGTAGCTCAAATTTTCCGTAATTTTCCCAAATTACGATGACAAGTGTAGTGTTCAAAACTGGATCTACGCACTGCACCGAAAGAAATGTTTTCAGTATTTTTTCTCACGTGATCACCTGCATCGTTTTGTTGTTGTACTACTATAGTAGCCTAGCCTAGTCATAGTGGAAAGTAACTTAGACTACTCCAGTAACTCTATGGTTACCCTAAGAGCAAGTACTACCTCTGTCCTGGTTTACTCTTCCTATTTTGTAGTATCAAAATTTAACCATAGATTTAACTGACAAAATGTTAATGCATGTCACTAAGAACTATACCGTTGGATTCATATTTGAACATAATTTCAAATGGTGTAATTTTTAGTGACATGCATTGGCATTTTCTTACATAAATATATGGTCAAAATTTTATACTAAATAAGAGGTAGTACAAAAGTGGGCTAATAACATCTCGAAGGTTTTGACTCCCGTATCACGCAAACCTCCTCTGTTCTTGTTTCGAGCCATTTTTTTGACAGATCTAGGTTATCATGACGGCCCCAAGCGCCTCCAAGGACAAGTTCTTCGAGAAGGTCATCAACCCTTACCTCGCGGAGGTGCTGCAACACCCTCAAACCATTGAGTTGCGTGATGGGTTGCTGGACATCCGTGATGAAGAGGGACCAAAGGGGATCAGAAGCATGGAGACGAGGCTCGAAGCAGTGGAGCAACAAGTTTTCAAGTGCCAAGGGATGGTGGAACGTGGACTCAACTCTAACCACATGATGATCGCGGAGTTTACTAGCAAACACAAGTTGGATGCTGACAACATCGGGGAGACTATCTTCAAGCTTCATGAGAAGATCGAGCAGCTCCAAGCCCAAATCTGTGACCTGCAAAACCAAAACTGTGAGTATGAATATAGATTCAAAAGGATGAGTTTGGCTGCAGATTTGAGGATCCCGGAGACTCGATCATCTTTCTATGATGGAGAACCTATGCCTTGGAAGATGAACGCAAGGCCCTCATCATCTACAACACCTCCACCTTCTTCACCGACAAAGGAGATATAATCACATGGGTATGGGCACTCTCCTTGGCAACTGCCAAGCTTGGGGGAGGTGCCCCGGTATCGTATCACAATCACAACTCCTATCTTTACCGTTTTTAGTTCGATCCTATTAGTAGTATCTTGATCTAGTAGAATAAAGTTTATGGCATGATCTAGTTTTGAGTTTGCTTTATGATCTCTCTTTGTAATCGAGTCCATGAGTTATATATAATAAAGATTAGTGTTGAGTCAAGGGCTTGATTATTTTGCCATGATCTTGGGTGAATAAAAGAAAAGAGAAAAGAATAAAAAGAAACAAAGAGTTCATATTGATCTTATTGAGAGTAATGACTTCACATAGAAGAGTATGATGATTAAAAGTTGTTGGGAGTTGGCAGACATAGCTTTGGTCATTGTTGCAATTAATAGGAAGTAATAAGGAAAGAGAGGTTTTCACATATAGATATATTATCATTGACATCTTTTATGATTGGGAGCACTCATTAAAATATGACATGCTAAAGGGTTGATGTTGGACAAGGAAGACAACGTAATGAGTTATGTCTTTCTTACATCTGAGATAAAGTATGTTGTCATGGATACTCTAACTTGTTGAGCTTGCCTTTCCCCCTCATGCTAGCCAAATTCTCAGCACCAAGTAGAAATACTACTTGTGCTTCCAAATACCCTTAAACCAGTTTTGCCATGAGAGTCCACCATATCTACCTATGGATTGAGTAAGATCCTTCAAGTAAGTTGTCATCGGTGCAAAGCAATAAAAATTGCTCTAAATATGTAAGATTGATTGGTGTGGGAGAAATAATCTTTATACGATCTTGTGATGTGGAAGTAATAAAAGCGACGGACTGCATAATAAAAGGTTCATATCACAAGGGGCAATATAAAGTGACGTTCTTTTGCATTGAGATTTTGTGCATCCAACCATAAAAGCGCATGGCAACCTCTGCTTCCCTCTGCGAAGGGCCTATCTTTTATTATTATCTTCTACCTTATGCAAGAGTCATGGTGATATTCACCTTTTCTTTTTCATTTCATCCTTTGGCAAGCTCAGCATGTTGGAAATAACATGATATATATATCTAATTGGATGTAGGGGAGCATGAACCATTATTGTTGACATTACCCTTGCGGTAAAAGGTTGTGGGGCAAAACTATAAGCCCCTATCTTTCTCTGTGTCCGATTAAAACTCCGTAACCACAAGTATCGCGTGAGTGCTAGCAATTATGGAGGACTAGATGATAGTTGAGTATGTGGACTTGCTTTTTAGCTCTGACATAGAATCTTTCCGATGTTATGATAAATTGCAATTGCTTCAATGACTGAGATTATAGTTTGTCGGAGCCCAATAAGGTTTATGATTTATACTTTTGCATTGTGAATAGATCATCACTTGAACATAAGTAATCATATGACAAAATCTATATATGTTTCTGTTATGAGAATAATCATGATGCCTTCATGTCCGTATTTTATTTTTATCGACGCCTCTACCTCTAAACATGAGGACATATTTATTGTTATCGGCTTTTCGCTTGAGGACAAGCAAGGTCTAAGCTTGGGGGAGTTGATACGTCCATTTTGCATCATGCTTTTATATCGATATTTATTGCATTATGGAGTGTTATTTCACTTTATGTCACAATACTTATGGCTATTCTCTCTTATTTTACAAGGTTTACATAAGGAGGGAGAATGCCGACAGCTGGAATTCTGGGCTGGAAAAGGAGCAAATATTAGAGACCTATTCTACGCAACTCCAAAAGTCCTGAAACTCCACGGAACATCTTAAAATAAATAAAGAAAAATCCTCGCCAAAGATGAAGGCCAAGGGGGCCACACCCTGCTCACGAGGGTGGGGGGCGCCCCCCTAGGGCGCGCCCCCCTACCTCGTGGGCCCCCTGGTGGCTCTCCGACGTCCATCTCCTATATGAAGTCTTTCGATGAGAAAAAAATCAGAAGGAACCTTTCGGGACGAGAATCCGCCGCCATGAGGCGGAACCTTGGCGGAACCAATCTAGAGCTCCGGCAGAGCTGTTCTGCCGGGGATACTTCCCTCCGGGAGGGGGAATCATCACCATCGTCATCACCAACGCTCCTCTCATCGGAAGAGGGCAATCTCCATCAACATCTTCACAAGCACCATCTCATCTCCAAACCCTAGTTCATCTCTTGTATCCAATTCTTGTATCAAAGTCCGGGATTGGTGCTAGTAGGTTGCTAGTAGTGTTGATTACTCCTTGTAGTTGATGCTAATTGGTTTATTTGGTGGAAGATCATATGTTCAGATCCTATATGCATATTATTACCTCTCTGATTATGAACATGAATATGCTTTGTGAGTAATTACGTTTGTTCCTGAGGACAAGGGAGAAGTCTTGCTATTAGTAGTCATGTGAATTTGGTATTCATTTGATATTTTGATAAGATGTATGCTGTCTAGCCTCTAGTGGTGTTATGTGAATGTCGACTACATAACACTTCACCATTGTTTGGGCCTAGAGGAAGGCATTGGGAAGTTATAAGTAGATGATGGGTTGCTAGAGTGACAGAAGCTTAAACCCTAGTTTATGTGTTGCTTCGTAAGGGGCTGATTTGGATCCATATGTTTCATGCTATGGTTAGGTTTACCTTAATAATTTTGTTGTAGTTGCGGATGCTTGCAATAGAGGTTAATCATAAGTGGGATGCTTTTTCAAGTAAGAACAGCACCCAAGCACCGGTCCACCCACATATCAAATTATCAAAGTATCGAACGTGAATCATATGAACGTGATGAAAACTAGCTTGACAATATTCCCATGTGTCCTCGGGAGCGCTTTTACTATTATAAGAGTTTGTTCCGGCTTGTCCTTTGCTACAAAAAGGATTGGGCCACCTTGCTGCACTTTATTTACTTTTGTTACTTGTTGCTCGTTACAATTTATCTTATCACAAAACTATATGTTACCACTTATTTTAGTACTTGCAGAGAATACCTTGCTGAAAACCGCTTATCATTTCCTTCTGCTCCTCGTTGGGTTCGACACTCTTACTTATCGAAAGGACTACGATAGATCCCCTATACTTGTGGGTCATCATCGGGCACTCACTCGTTCGCGACGCCGATTTTTACTACCAGCTCATCAAGTGGCTTTCCTGCTTAGAAGCCGAAGCTTCGGTGGACCACGCCGTCATGGAAAGGGCCAATGCGGGCGAGCAACGCACCCTATCGCACCTCTGGCAAGTCCGAGGCGAGGTGGAGGATGCCGGTGCCGGCGTTTAGCGTGTACCGCAGATGGTGGCCGACATCATCTAGTTAGCTAAGAGTAAGTTAGTACTTGTACGCTACTAGAGTATTAGTGGGAGTAGACAGTTAACTTGGCTATGATGGTTGTCAACGTGGAAGTTCAGTACTCTATAGGTGGATCAGACATGTTACTTTGCTCTGAATGTTGAACTTTCCGTTTGAACGTATGGAATGGCCTGTTATTTTTTTTAAATGGGTTGTATTTGTCCTCCACGAGTTTAGAGGCTGACTTGTGGGCCTACCAAGTTGACACGTACAAAATCAGGAGATGATTGTACGTGGAGAGGATGATAGCAGGGACCCGCCAAGGTCATGGCAGTACGAAAGCAAGTGCCTCCTTATTTCAATCCAATAAAAAATGGCTCCTCCTAATGGATTTCTGACATATGGGTCCCATGCCATTGTCAACGTAGTCAATAAACGAGAGAGTTGCACAACGAGCGGCTGACACCAGGGACCCAGCAGCTCGCCCAGTTATTTTTGTTTTGAGTTAATTTGATAAATGCCACTCCAAATCTGGTGTTTCTGAGAAATGCCACTGCAATTTCCAAAATTTGAAAAATGTCATTTCATGCCATTTCCAGTGGCATTTTTCGAAGTCTGGAGTGGCGTTTTTCAAAGTTTGCAAAATTCAGTGGCGTTTTCCAAAGTTTGCAAAAATTGCAGTGGCATTTTTCAAAGTTTGGAAATTGCAGTGGCATTTTTATGAATCGCCATATTTGTTGTGGCATTTACCTAATTTGTTTTTGATACGGAAGCAGAGTGCTGTGCGGGGCACTCTGGCCTGTCTAGACAGCCTTCTCTTTTACGTTTACCACAGACCAGCCTAGTAGTTTTTTTTCTTTCTGAAAATGGCTAGCCCAGTTTTTTTGTGATTTGCCAAGTAAGTCGCTTTGTTAGGCATGTTGGGCTGCAAATCTTTCAAGACGAGGAGAGCTTCATTCGGCTGGACGAGAAAATGGCCTATCAGTAATGAGAAATGGGCTGTACATTTTTAAAACACATCAAACCGGCAATTACTTTCAAATTTCTTTTTTTTCATTTCAGGATTTTAAATTGCATTAATTTTTATGCGTGGACAATTTGTTGGATTTTATATTGATATACATTTGTTTTTAAAATCAGTTTGAATGTGACTCGAAATTTTGGGATTAAAAACAGTTCGGACCGCACCGAAATATGCAAAATTGCATATAATTTTTTAACCGTGGCCACAATATGGGCTGTAATGCTAACAAAAAGAATATGGGCTCCAAAAAAACTTAAGAATTAGCAAATGGGATGTAAATTATTAGAAATAATGGCAGATTAGTTGTATGATGTTTTCCACAGATTTGAGGCTTTCCTAAAAAAAAGGTTGACGCACAAGCAGTGACTGTTGGATGTCCATCCAATGGCCGTCATGCTTCTTCAATCTCTGCTCTTCCTCCTCCAGCCGCTCAAACAAGCGCCGGCGGGACTGCCTGCTCTCTCCTCCCTGCGGCCAGCTGTGCTGCCTAACAGGCCTCACCGCCCCACCGTACTCCCATCGTTGGCCTAGCCATCCCTCTACTCACCCACACCTGCTGTTATTCTCCGGCGACGGCAGACGAACCAGTAAACCCTCGTACAGTTGTACTACCCTCCGTGTGGGAAACAACTGTCGAGTCTTCCCTGCCTCCGTGTCGTTCACTTCCTAGGCCTCGCCGTCGTCCACCGCCCTGGTGCTCTCGGCGCGGCCTGGTCAACATGGTCAACGACCGACATGCATCTGAAGTGGATTGTATGTGGAGAGGCTAACAGCTGGGTCCACGACCGCATGCAAGGAAATGCCTCCTTATTACGCGCAAAATAATGATTCCCCCACCTGACATATGGGACCCACCAAAAGGGCCTCTGTATTTTGTGGAAAAAAACATTACCGCCGCTGACAGCTTGGACCCACCAGCTATGTCTTCGCATGCAAGGAAGTGCCTCCTTATTACGCACAAAAAAATGAATACTCCCCCTGCTAGCTAGGACCCAGTATAGTGGCAGGCTGACTTGTGGGCCTACTAAGTTGACGGGGACGGAGGGCTTTGTCAACTTAGTCAATATGCACGATTCTAGCTCCAGTGACCGTACGATGTCCATCCAACGGCCCTAGTGCTTTTTCAACCTCTGGTCTTCTTGTTCCAGCCGCCCAAACCAGCGCCGGTCGTGCCTCATGCTCCTGCCTCCCGTGGCCGGCTGCGATGCGGCGGAGGCCTCACCGCCCCCTACTACTCCCACGGCTGGCCACGCCATCCCTCTACTCACCCACACCCCCTGTTATTCTGCGGCGATAGCAACCTCACACCGCAGCGAAGCAGTGAACCCTCGTACTCCTCTCCGCATGGGCATCCACTGCCGCTTCTGCCCCGGCTCCACGTCGTCCCCTTCCTAGGCCTCGCCGTCGTCCACCGCCCTGGTGCTCTCGGCGCGGCATGGTCAACGTGGTCAAGGAACGACTTCCATCGGAAGAGTACTGTACGTGGAGAGGCTGACAGCTGGGTCCACGGCGGCAGCAAGGAAGTGCCTCCTTATTATGTGGAAAATAATTATTCCTCCACCTGACAGAAGGGACCCACCGGACGGGCCACCGTATTTGGCGAAAAAACGTTTCCCCCCTAACTGATGGGACACACCGGACGGGCCAACATATTTCGCGAAAAAAACGTTCCCCCTGCTGTCAGCTTGGACCCACCGGAGGTGCCTCCCTATTATGAACAAAAAAATGAATACTCCCCCTGATAGTTGGGACCCACCTTGGTGGGAGGCTGACTTGTGGGCCTACTAAGTTGATAGGGACGGAGTGCTTTGTCAAATTAGTCAATATGAACGATTCTAGCTCCAGTGACCGTACGATGTCCATCCAACGGTCGTTGTGCTTCTTCAACCTCTGGTCTTCTTTCTCTAGTCGCCCAAAGCAGCGCCGGTCGTGCCGCATGCTCCTGCCTCCCGTGGCCGGCTATGCTGCCGCAGAGGCCTCACCGCCCCCTACTATTCCCACCGCTGGACAGGCCCTGCGGTGATGGCAGCCTCACACCGCAGTCGAACCAGTGAACCCTCGTACTCCTCTCCACGCGGGCTTCCACTGTCGCGTCTTCCCCGGCTCCGCGTCGTCCCCTTCCTAGGCCTCGCCTCGTCCACCGCCCTGGTGCTCTCGGTGTGGCGTAGTCAATGTGGTCAAGGAACAGCTTCCATCGGACGTGGACTGTATATGGAGAGGCTGACAGCTGGGTCCATGGTCGCAGCAAGGAAGTGCCTCCTTATTACGCGCAAAATAATTATTCCTCCACCTGACAGTGGGGAACCATCGGACGGGCCATCGTATTTCATGAAAAAAAACATTTCCCCCTAACTGCTGGGACCCACCAGCTACATCTTCGCATGCAAGGAAGTGCGTCCGGGCAAAAAATAACGATTCGCCCCCCTGACTGCTGGGACCCACCAGCTACATCTTCACACGCAAGGAAGTGCGTGACAGTCGGGACCCACCTGGTCGAAGCATACGCAGCGTTGTCATTCTGGTCGCAAACGTGTACGTACATACTGGTTGATGTAGAGGCGTGCACGTGTCATAGTAGAGGCGCGCACGTAGCATGTACACGTACGTACAGCGGCCAGTGTGCAAGAAAGAAAATACAGCCACGTACGTACATACGGGCAGGGTCTCGAACGCCTACTCGTGCATACTGTTGGGGAACGTAGCAGAAATTCAAAAATTTTCTACGTGTCACCAAGATCTATCTATGGAGAAACCAGCTACGAGTAGAAGGAGAGTGCATCTACATACCCTTGTAGATCGCTAAGCGGAAGCGTTCAAGTGAACGGGGTTGATGAAGTCGTACTCGTCGTGATTCAAATCACCGATGATCAAGTGCCGAACGCACGGCACCTCCGCGTTCAACACACGTACAGCCCGGTGACGTATCCCACGCCTTGATCCGGCAAGGAGAGAGGGAGAGGTTGAGGAAGACTCCATCCAGCAGCAGCACAACGGTGTGGTGGTGGTGGAGGAGCGTGGCAATCCTGCAGGGCTTCGCCAAGCACCACGGGAGAGGAGGACGACTTGGGAGAGGGGGAGGGCTGCGCCAGAACTTCGTCTGAAGCTCCCATGCGTCTCCCCACTATATATAGGGGTGGAGGGGCTGGTTTCTTGCCCTCCAAGTCCATTGGGGCGTTGGCCAAGGTGGGAGGAAAGAAATCCCATCATTTCCTTCCCCACCGATTGTTATCCCCCCTTTTTAGGGATCTTGATCTTATCCCTTCGGGATATGATCTTATTCCTTCTAAGGGAGGATCTTGGTGCGCCTTGACCAGGGGTGTGGGGCCTTGCCCCCACTACCCACGTTCATGTGGGTCCCCCCATGCAGGTGGGCCCCACTCCGGAACCTTCTAGAACCTTCCCGGTACAATACCGAAAAATCCCGAACATTTTCCGGTGGCCAAAATAGGACTTCCCATATATAAATCTTTACCTCCGGACCATTCCGGAACTCCTCGTGACGTCCAGGATCTCATCCGGGACTCTGAACAACATTCGGTAACCACATACAAACTTCCTTTATAACCCTAGCGTCATCGAACCTTAAGTGTGTAGACCCTACGGGTTCGGGAGACATGCAGACATGACCGAGACGTTCTCCGGTCAATAACCAACAGCGGGATCTGGATACCCATGATGGCTCCCACATGTTCCATGATGATCTCATCGGATGAACCACGATGTCAAGGACTTAATCAATCCCGTATTCAATTCCCTTTGTCTATCGGTATGTTACTTGCCCGAGATTCGATCGTCGGTATCCAATACCTTGTTCAATCTCGTTACCGGCAAGTCACTTTACTCGTTCCGTAACACATCATCCCGTGATGAACTCCTTGGTCACATTGCGCATATGATGATGTCCTACCGAGTGGGCCCAGAGATACCTCTCCGTTTACACGGAGTGACAAATCCCAGTCTCGATCCGCATAAAACAATAGATACTTTCGGAGATACCTGTAGTGCACCTTTATAGTCACCCAGTTACGTTGTGACGTTTGATACACCCAAAGCACTCCTACGGTATCCAGGAGTTACACGCTCTCATGGTCGAAGGAAGAGATACTTGACATTGGCAAAGCTCTAGCAAATGAACTACA
>NC_041380.1:130580870-130601667 GCF_002162155.2 Triticum dicoccoides
GAGTGAGTCCAAAGATCCATCAACATGGAGCTTCTTCATGCGTTTTACACCAATATGACTTACATGGCAGTGACACAAGTAAGTGGTACTATCATTACTATCTTATATCTTTTTGGCATGAAAATGTGTATCACTACGATCGAGATTCAATAAACCATTCCTTTAGGTGCAAGACCATTGAAGGTATTATTCAAATAAATAGAGTAACCATTATTCTCCTTAAATGAATAACCGTATTGCGATAGACATAATCCAATCATGTCTATGCTCAATGCAAACACCAAATCTCGATGGTAGAGGGAGTGTGCGATGCTTGATCACATCAACCTTGGAAACACTTCCAACACATATCGTCAGCTCACCTTTAGCTAGTCTCCGTTTATTCCGTAGCTCTTTTATTTCGAGTTACTAACACTTAGCAACCGAACCGGTATCTAATACCCTGGTGCTACTAGGAGTACTAGTAAAGTACACATTAACATAATGTATATCCAATATACTTCTATCGACCTTGCCAGCCTTCTCATCTACCAAGTATCTAGGGTAATTCCACTCTAGTGGTTGTTCCCCTTATTACAGAAGCACTTAGTCTCGGGTTTGGGTTCAACCTTGGGTTTCTTCACTAGAGCAGCAGCTGATTTGCCGTTTCATGAAGTATCCCTTCTTGCCCTTGCCCTTCTTGAAACTAGTGGTTTCACCAACCATCAACAATTGATGCTCCTTCTTGATTTCTACTTTCGCAGTGTCAAACATCGCGAATACCTCAAGGATCATCATATCTATCCCTGATAAGTTATAGCTCATCACGAAGCTCTAGCAGCTTGGTGGCAATGACTTTGGAGAAACATCACTATCTCATCTGGAAGATCAACTCCCACTCGATTCTAGTGATTGTTGCACTTAGACAATCTGAGCACAAGCTCAATGATTGAGCTTTTCTCCCTTAGTTTGCAGGCTAAGAAAATCGTCGGAGGTCTCATACCTCTTGACGTGGGCACGAGCATGAAATCCCAATTTCAGCCCTCGAAAACATCTCATATGTTCTGCGACGTTTCGAAAACGTCTTTGGTGCCTTAACTCTAAACCGTTTAACTGAACTATCACGTAGTTATCAAAAACGTGTATGTCCGATGTTCGCAACATCCACAAACGACGTTTGGGGTTCAGCACACTGAGCGGTGCATTAACGACATAAGCTTTCTACTGTTCGCATAATCGCTACTGTCAACTTTCAACTATATTTTCTCTAGGAACATATCTAAACAGTGGAACTAAAGCGCGAGCTTACGACATAATTTGCAAAGATCTTTTGACTATGTTCAGGATAATTAAGTTCATCTTATGAACTCCCACTCAGATAGACATCCCTCTGGTCATCTAAGTGATTACATGATCCGAGTCAACTAGGCCGTGTCCGATCATCACGTGAGACGGACTAGTCATCGTCGGTGAACATCTTCATGTTGATCGTATCTACTATACGACTCATGCTCGACCTTTCGGTCTCTGTGTTCCAAGGCCATGTCTGTACATGCTAGGCTCGTCAAGTTAACCCTAAGTGTTTCGTGTGTGTAAATCTGTCTTACACCCGTTGTATGTGAACGTAAGAATCCATCACACCCGATCATCACGTGGTGCTTAGAAGCGACGAACTTTAGCAACGGTGCACAGTTAGGGGAGAACACTTCTTGAAATTTTTTGTAAGGGATCATCTTATTTACTACCGTCATTCTAAGTAAACAAGATGCATAAACATGATAAACATCACATGCAATCAAATAGTGACATGATATGGCCAATATAATTTTGCTCCTTTTGATCTCCATCTTCGGGGCTCCATGATCATCATCGTCACCGGCATGACACCATGATCTCCATCATCATGATCTCCATCATCGTGTCTTCATGAAGTTGTCTCGCCAACTATTACTTCTACTACTATGGCTACCGGTTAGCAATAAAGTAAAGTAATTACATGGCGTTGTTCAATGACACGCAGGTCATACAATAAATTAAGACAACTCCTATGGCTCCTGCCGGTTGTCATACTCATCGACATGCAAGTCGTGAATCCTATTACAAGAACATGATCAATCTCATACATCACATATCATTCATCACATTCTTCTTGGCCATATCACATCACATAGCATACCCTGCAAAAACAAGTTAGACGTCCTCTAATTGTTGTTGCATGTTTTACGTGGCTGCTATGGGTTTCTAGCAAGAACGTTTCTTACCTACGCAAAAGCCACAACGTGATATGCCAATTGCTATTTACCCTTCATAAGGATCCTTTTCATCGAATCCGTTCCGACTAAAGTGGGAGAGACTGGCACCCGCTAGCCACCTTATGCACCAAGTGCATGTCAATCGGTGGAACCTGTCTCACGTAAGTGTACGTGTAAGGTCGGTCCGGGCCGCTTCATCCCACAAAACCGTCGAAACAAGATTGGACTACTAACGGTAAGCATATTGAACAAAATCAATGCCCACAACTACTTTGTGTTCTACTCGTGCAAAGAATCTACGCAAAAGACCTAGCTCATGATGCCACTGTTGGGGAACGTAGCAGAAATTCAAAATTTTCCTACGTGTCACCAAGATCTATCTATGGAGAAACCAGCTACGAGTAGAAGGAGAGTGCATCTACATACCCTTGTAGATCGCTAAGCAGAAGCGTTCAAGTGAACGGGGTTGATGAAGTCGTACTCGTCGTGATTCAAATCACCGATGATCAAGTGCCGAACGCACGGCACCTCCGCGTTCAACACACGTACAGCCCGGTGACGTATCCCACGCCTTGATCCAGCAAGGAGAGAGGGAGAGGTTGAGGAAGACTCCATCCAGCAGCAGCACAACGGCGTGGTGGTGGTGGAGGAGCGTGGCAATCCTGCAGGGCTTCGCCAAGCACCACGGGAGAGGAGGACGACTTGGGAGAGGGGGAGGGCTGCGCCAGAACTTCGTCTGAAGCTCCCATGCGTCTCCCCACTATATATAGGGGTGGAGGGGCTGGTTTCTTGCCCTCCAAGTCCATTGGGGCGTTGGCCAAGGTGGGAGGAAAGAAATCCCATCATTTCCTTCCCCACCGATTGTTATCCCCCCTTTTTAGGGATCTTGATCTTATCCCTTCGGGATATGATCTTATTCCTTCTAAGGGAGGATCTTGGTGCGCCTTGACCAGGGGTGTGGGGCCTTGCCCCCACTACCCACGTTCATGTGGGTACCCCCATGCAGGTGGGCCCCACTCCGGAACCTTCTAGAACCTTCCCGGTACAATACCGAAAAATCCCGAACATTTTCCGGTGGCCAAAATAGGACTTCCCATATATAAATCTTTACCTCCGGACCATTCTGGAACTCCTCGTGACGTCCGGGATCTCATCCGGGACTCTGAACAACATTCGGTAACCACATACAAACTTCCTTTATAACCCTAGCGTCATCGAACCTTAAGTGTGTAGACCCTACGGGTTCGGGAGACATGCAGACATGACCGAGACGTTCTCCGGTCAATAACCAACAGCGGGATCTGGATACCCATGATGCCTCCCACATGTTCCACGATGATCTCATTGGATGAACCACGATGTCAAGGACTTAATCAATCCCGTATTCAATTCCCTTTGTCTATCGGTATGTTACTTGCCCGAGATTCGATCGTCGGTATCCAATACCTTGTTCAATCTCGTTACCGGCAAGTCACTTTACTCGTTACGTAACACATCATCCCGTGATCAACTCCTTGGTCACATTGCGCATATGATGATGTCCTACCGAGTGGGCCCAGAGATACCTCTCCGTTTACACGGAGTGACAAATCCCAGTCTCGATCCGCATAAAACAATAGATACTTTCGGAGATACCTGTAGTGCACCTTTATAGTCACCCAGTTACGTTGTGACGTTTGATACACCCAAAGCACTCCTACGGTATCCAGGAGTTACACGCTCTCATGGTCGAAGGAAGAGATACTTGACATTGGCAAAGCTCTAGCAAATGAACTACACGATCTTTTGTGCTAGTCTTAGGATTGGGTCTTGTCCATCACATCATTCTCCTAATGATGTGATCCCGTTATCAACGACATCCAATGTCCATATCCAGGAAACCATGACTATCTGTTGATCACAACGAGCTAGTCAACTAGAGGCTCACTAGGGACATATTGTGGTCTATGTATTCACACGTGTATTACGATTTTCGGATAATACAGTTATAGCATGAATAAAAGACAATTATCATGAACAAGGAAATATAATAATAATACTTTTATTATTGCCTCTAGGGCATATTTCCAACAGTCTCCCACTTGCACTAGAGTCAATAATCTAGTTCACATCGCCATGTGATTAACACTCACAGGTCACATCGCCATGTGACTAACACCCAAGAGTTTACTAGAATCAGTAGTCTAGTTCACATCACTATGTGATTAATACTCAATGAGTTTTAGGTTTGATCATGTTGCTTGTGAGAGAGGTTTTAGTCAACGGGTCCGAACCTTTCAGATCCGTGTGTGTTTTACAAATCTCTATGTCATCTCCTAGATGTAGCTACCACGCTCTATTTGGAGCTAATCCAAATAACTGTTCTACTTGGAGCTATTCTAAATTGTTGCTCCATTATATGTATCCGGTATCTCTACTCAGAGCTATCCGGATAGGTGTCAAGCTTGCATCGATGTAACCCTTTACGACGAACTCTTTTACCACCTCCATAATCGAGAAAAATTCCTTAGTCCACTAATTTCTAAGGATAACTTTGACCACTGTCCTGTGATCCATTCTTGGATCACTCTTGTACCCCTTGACTGACTCATGGCAAGGCACACTTCCGGTGCGGTACACAGCATAGCATACTATAGAGCCTACGTCTGAAGTATAGGGGACGACCTTCGTCCTTTCTCTCTATTCTGCCGTGGTCGAGCTTTTAAGTCTTAACTTCATACCTTACATCTCAGGCAAGAACTCCTTCTTTGACTGATCCATCTTGAACACCTTCAAGATCATGTCAAGGTACGTGCTCATTTGAAAGTACTATTAAGCATTTTGATCTATCTTATAGATCTTGATGCTTATTATTCAAGTAGCCTAATCCAGGTTTTCCATTGAAAAACACTTTTCAAATAACCCTATATGCTTTCCAGAAATTCTACATCATTTCTAATCAACAATATGTCAATAAAATATACTCATCAGAAATTCTATAGTGCTCCCACTCACTTCTTTGGAAATACAGGTTTCTCATAAATTTGTATAAACCCAAAATCTTTGATCATCTTATCAAAATACATATTCCAACTCCGAGATGCTTACTCCAGTCCTTAGAAGGATCGCTGGAGCTAGCATACCTTTTAGCATCCTTAGGATCGACAAAACCTTTCTGATTGTATCACATACAACCTTTCCTTATGAAAATTGGTAAGGAAACTCGTTTTTGACATCCATCTGCCAGATTTCATAAATGCAGCTAATGCTAACATGATTCCGACGGACTTAAGTATCGCCACGGATGAGAAAATCTCATCGTAGTCAACTCCTTGAACTTGTGAAAAACTCTTTGCCACAAGTCGAGCTTCATAGACGGTGACATCATCGTCCATGTCCGTCTTCTTCTTAAAGATCCATTTATCTCAATGGCTTGACGATCATCGCGCAAGTCCACCAAAGTCCATGCTTTGTTCTGATACATGGATCCTATCTCAGATTTCATGGCTTCTAACCATTTGTCGGAATTTGGGCCCACCATTGCTTCTCCATAGCTCGTAGGTTCATTGTTGTCTAGCAACATGACCTTCAAGACAGGATTACTGTACCACTCTGAAGCAGTACACATCCTTGTCACCCTACGAGGTACGGTAGTGACTTGATCCGAAGTTTCATGATCACTATCACAAGCTTCTACTTCAATTGGTGTAGGTGCCACAGGAACAACTTCCTGTGCCCTGCTACACACTAGTTGTAGTGACGGTTCAATAACCATATCAAGTCTCCACCATCCTCCCACTCAACTTTTCGAGACAAACTTTTCCTCGAGAAAGGACCCGATTCAAGAAACAATCCCTATTGCTTTCGGATCTGAATTAGGAGGTATACCCAACTATTTTGGGTGTCCTATGAAGATGCATTTTATCCGCTTTGGGTTCGAGCTTATCAACCTGAAACTTTTCCACATAAGCATCGCAACCCCAAACCTTTAAGAAATGACAGCTTAGGTTTCTCTAAACCATAGTTCATACGGTGTCATCTCAACGGAATTACATGGTTCCTTATTTAAAGTGAATGTGGTTGTCTCTAATGCCTAACCCATAAACGATAGTGGTAATTCGATAAGAGACATCATGGTACGCACCATATCCAATAGGGTGCAACTATGATGTTCGGACACACCATCAAACTATGGTGTTCCAGGCGGTATTAATTGTGAAACAATTTCCACAATGTCTTAATTGCGTGCCAAAGCTCGTAACTCAGATACTCATCTCTATGATCATATCATAGACATTTTATCCTCTTGTCATGACGATCTTCAACTTCACTCTGAAATTACTTGAACCATTCAATAATTCAGACTTGTGTTTCATCAAGTAAATATACTCTACATCTACTCGAATCATCTGTGAAGTAAGAACATAACGATATTCACTGCATGCCTCAGCACTCATTGGACTGCACACATCAAAATGTGTTACTTCCAACAAGTTGCTATCTTGTTCCATTTTACTGAAAAACGAGGCTTTTTAGTCATCTTGCCCATGTGGTATGATTTGCATATCTCAAGTGATTCAAAATCAAGTGAGTCCAAACGATCCATCTGCATGGAGTTTCTTCATGCGTATACACCAATAGACATGGTTCGCATGTCTCAAACTTTTCAAAATGAGTGAGTCCAAAGATCCATCAACATGGAGCTTCTTCATGCGTTTTACACCAATATGACTTACATGGCAGTGACACAAGTAAGTGGTACTATCATTACTATCTTATATCTTTTTGGCATGAAAATGTGTATCACTACGATCGAGATTCAATAAACCATTCCTTTAGGTGCAAGACCATTGAAGGTATTATTCAAATAAATAGAGTAACCATTATTCTCCTTAAATGAATAACCGTATTGCGATAGACATAATCCAATCATGTCTATGCTCAATGCAAACACCAAATCTCGATGGTAGAGGGAGTGTGCGATGCTTGATCACATCAACCTTGGAAACACTTCCAACACATATCGTCAGCTCACCTTTAGCTAGTCTCCGTTTATTCCGTAGCTCTTTTATTTCGAGTTACTAACACTTAGCAACCGAACCGGTATCTAATACCCTAGTGCTACTAGGAGTACTAGTAAAGTACACATTAACATAATGTATATCCAATATACTTCTATCGACCTTGCCAGCCTTCTCATCTACCAAGTATCTAGGGTAATTCCACTCTAGTGGTTGTTCCCCTTATTACAGAAGCACTTAGTCTCGGGTTTGGGTTCAACCTTGGGTTTCTTCACTAGAGCAGCAGCTGATTTGCCGTTTCATGAAGTATCCCTTCTTGCCCTTGCCCTTCTTGAAACTAGTGGTTTCACCAACCATCAACAATTGATGCTCCTTCTTGATTTCTACTTTCGCAGTGTCAAACATCGTGAATACCTCAAGGATCATCATATCTATCCCTGATAAGTTATAGCTCATCACGAAGCTCTAGCAGCTTGGTGGCAATGACTTTGGAGAAACATCACTATCTCATCTGGAAGATCAACTCCCACTCGATTCTAGTGATTGTTGCACTTAGACAATCTGAGCACAAGCTCAATGATTGAGCTTTTCTCCCTTAGTTTGCAGGCTAAGAAAATCGTCGGAGGTCTCATACCTCTTGACGTGGGCACGAGCATGAAATCCCAATTTCAGCCCTCGAAAACATCTCATATGTTCCGCGACGTTTCGAAAACGTCTTTGGTGCCTTAACTCTAAACCGTTTAACTGAACTATCACGTAGTTATCAAAAACGTGTATGTCCGATGTTCGCAACATCCACAAACGACGTTTGGGGTTCAGCACACTGAGCGGTGCATTAACGACATAAGCTTTCTACTGTTCGCATAATCGCTACTGTCAACTTTCAACTATATTTTCTCTAGGAACATATCTAAACAGTGGAACTAAAGCGCGAGCTTACGACATAATTTGCAAAGATCTTTTGACTATGTTCAGGATAATTAAGTTCATCTTATGAACTCCCACTCAGATAGACATCCCTCTGGTCATCTAAGTGATTACATGATCCGAGTCAACTAGGCCGTGTCCGATCATCACGTGAGACGGACTAGTCATCGTCGGTGAACATCTTCATGTTGATCGTATCTACTATACGACTCATGCTCGACCTTTCGGTCTCTGTGTTCCAAGGCCATGTCTGTACATGCTAGGCTCGTCAAGTTAACCCTAAGTGTTTCGCGTGTGTAAATCTGTCTTACACCCGTTGTATGTGAACGTAAGAATCCATCACACCCGATCATCACGTGGTGCTTAGAAGCGACGAACTTTAGCAACGGTGCACAGTTAGGGGAGAACACTTCTTGAAATTTTTTGTAAGGGATCATCTTATTTACTATCGTCATTCTAAGTAAACAAGATGCATAAACATGATAAACATCACATGCAATCAAATAGTGACATGATATGGCCAATATAATTTTGCTCCTTTTGATCTCCATCTTCGGGGCTCCATGATCATCATCATCACCAGCATGACACCATGATCTCCATCATCATGATCTCCATCATCGTGTCTTCATGAAGTTGTCTCACCAACTATTACTTCTACTACTATGGCTACCGGTTAGCAATAAAGTAAAGTAATTACATGGCATTGTTCAATGACACGCAGGTCATACAATAAATTAAGACAACTCCTATGGCTCCAGCCGGTTGTCATACTCATCGACATGCAAGTCGTGAATCCTATTACAAGAACATGATCAATCTCATACATCACATATCATTCATCACATTCTTCTTGGCCATAT
Source organism: Triticum dicoccoides (assembly GCF_002162155.2). NCBI lineage: Eukaryota > Viridiplantae > Streptophyta > Magnoliopsida > Poales > Poaceae > Triticum > Triticum dicoccoides. Next base: position 130,589,892 of record NC_041380.1, read on the forward strand.
CACATCACATAGCATACCCTGCAAAAACAAGTTAGACGTCCTCTAATTGTTGTTGCATGTTTTACGTGGCTGCTATGGGTTTCTAGCAAGAACGTTTCTTACCTACGCAAAAGCCACAACGTGATATGCCAATTGCTATTTACCCTTCATAAGGATCCTTTTCATCGAATCCGTTCCGACTAAAGTGGGAGAGACTGGCACCCGCTAGCCACCTTATGCACCAAGTGCATGTCAATCGGTGGAACCTGTCTCACGTAAGTGTACGTGTAAGGTCGGTCCGGGCCGCTTCATCCCACAATACCGTCGAAACAAGATTGGACTACTAACGGTAAGCATATTGAACAAAATCAATGCCCACAACTACTTTGTGTTCTACTCGTGCAAAGAATCTACGCAAAAGACCTAGCTCATGATGCCACTGTTCGGGAACGTAGCAGAAATTCAAAATTTTCCTACGTGTCACCAAGATCTATCTATGGAGAAACCAGCTATGAGTAGAAGGAGAGTGCATCTACATACCCTTGTAGATCGCTAAGCGGAAGCGTTCAAGTGAACGGGGTTGATGAAGTCATACTCGTCGTGATTCAAATCACCGATGATCAAGTGCCGAACGCACGGCACCTCCGCGTTCAACACACGTACAGCCCGGTGACGTATCCCACGCCTTGATCCAGCAAGGAGAGAGGGAGAGGTTGAGGAAGACTCCATCCAGCAGCAGCACAACGGCGTGGTGGTGGTGGAGGAGCGTGGCAATCCTGCAGGGCTTCGCCAAGCACCACGGGAGAGGAGGACGACTTGGGAGAGGGGGAGGGCTGCGCCAGAACTTCGTCTGAAGCTCCCATGCGTCTCCCCACTATATATAGGGGTGGAGGGGCTGGTTTCTTGCCCTCCAAGTCCATTGGGGCGTTGGCCAAGGTGGGAGGAAAGAAATCCCATCATTTCCTTCCCCACCGACTGTTATCCCCCCTTTTTAGGGATCTTGATCTTATCCCTTCGGGATATGATCTTATTCCTTCTAAGGGAGGATCTTGGTGCGCCTTGACCAGGGGTGTGGGGCCTTGCCCCCACTACCCACGTTCATGTGGGTCCCCCCATGCAGGTGGGCCCCACTCCGGAACCTTCTAGAACCTTCCCGGTACAATACCGAAAAATCCCGAACATTTTCCGGTGGCCAAAATAGGACTTCCCATATATAAATCTTTACCTCCGGACCATTCCGGAACTCCTCGTGACGTCCGGGATCTCATCCGGGACTCTGAACAACATTCGGTAACCACATACAAACTTCCTTTATAACCCTAGCGTCATCGAACCTTAAGTGTGTAGACCCTACGGGTTCGGGAGACATGCAGACATGACCGAGACGTTCTCCGGTCAATAACCAACAGCGGGATCTGGATACCCATGATGGCTCCCACATGTTCCACGATGATCTCATCGGATGAACCATGATGTCAAGGACTTAATCAATCCCGTATTCAATTCCCTTTGTCTATCGGTATGTTACTTGCCCGAGATTCGATCGTCGGTATCCAATACCTTGTTCAATCTCGTTACCGGCAAGTCACTTTACTCATTCCGTAACACATCATCCCGTGATCAACTCCTTGGTCACATTGCGCATATGATGATGTCCTACCGAGTGGGCCCAGAGATACCTCTCCGTTTACACGGAGTGACAAATCCCAGTCTCGATCCGCATAAAACAATAGATACTTTCGGAGATACCTGTAGTGCACCTTTATAGTCACCCAGTTACGTTGTGACGTTTGATACACCCAAAGCACTCCTACGGTATCCAGGAGTTACACGCTCTCATGGTCGAAGGAAGAGATACTTGACATTGGCAAAGCTCTAGCAAATGAACTACATGATCTTTTGTGCTAGTCTTAGGATTGGGTCTTGTCCATCACATCATTCTCCTAATGATGTGATCCCATTATCAACGACATCCAATGTCCATAGCCAGGAAACCATGACTATCTGTTGATCACAACGAGCTAGTCAACTAGAGGCTCACTAGGGACATATTGTGGTCTATGTATTCACACGTGTATTACGATATCCGGATAATACAGTTATAGCATGAATAAAAGACAATTATCATGAACAAGGAAATATAATAATAATACTTTTATTATTGCCTCTAGGGCATATTTCCAACAGTCTCCCACTTGCACTAGAGTCAATAATCTAGTTCACATCGCCATGTGATTAACACTCACAGGTCACATCGCCATGTGACTAACACCCAAGAGTTTACTAGAATCAGTAGTCTAGTTCACATCACTATGTGATTAATACTCAATGAGTTTTAGGTTTGATCATGTTGCTTGTGAGAGAGGTTTTAGTCAACGGGTCCGAACCTTTCAGATCCGTGTGTGTTTTACAAATCTCTATGTCATCTCCTAGATGTAGCTACCACGCTCTATTTGGAGCTAATCCAAATAACTGTTCTACTTGGAGCTATTCTAAATTGTTGCTCCATTATATGTATCCGGTATCTCTACTCAGAGCTATCTGGATAGGTGTCAAGCTTGCATCGACGTAACCCTTTACGACGAACTCTTTTACCACCTCCATAATCAAGAAAAATTCCTTAGTCCACTAATTTCTAAGGATAACTTTGACCGCTGTCCTGTGATCCATTCTTGGATCACTCTTGTACCCCTTGACTGACTCATGGAAAGGCACACTTCCGGTGTGGTACACAGCATAGCATACTATAGAGCCTACGTCTGAAGTATAGGGGACGACCTTCGTCCTTTCTCTCTATTCTGCCGTGGTCGAGCTTTTAAGTCTTAACTTCATACCTTACATCTCAGGCAAGAACTCCTTCTTTGACTGATCCATCTTGAACACCTTCAAGATCATGTCAAGGTACATGCTCATTTGAAAGTACTATTAAGCATTTTGATCTATCTTATAGATCTTGATGCTTATTATTCAAGTAGCCTAATCCAGGTTTTCCATTGAAAAACACTTTTCAAATAACCCTATATGCTTTCCAGAAATTCTACATCATTTCTAATCAACAATATGTCAATAAAATATACTCATCAGAAATTCTATAGTGCTCCCACTCACTTCTTTGGAAATACAGGTTTCTCATAAATTTGTATAAACCCAAAATCTTTGATCATCTTATCAAAATACATATTCCAACTCCGAGATGCTTACTCCAGTCCTTAGAAGGATCGCTGGAGCTAGCATACCTTTTAGCATCCTTAGGATCGACAAAACCTTTCTGATTGTATCACATACAACCGTTCCTTATGAAAATTGGTAAGGAAACTCGTTTTTGACATCCATCTGCCAGATTTCATAAATGCAGCTAATGCTAACATGATTCCGACGGACTTAAGCATCGCCACGGATGAGAAAATCTCATCGTAATCAACTCCTTGAACTTGTGAAAAACTCTTTGCCACAAGTCGAGCTTCATAGACGGTGACATCATCGTCCATGTCCGTCTTCTTCTTAAAGATCCATTTATCTCAATGGCTTGCCGATCATCGCGCAAGTCCACCAAAGTCCATGCTTTGTTCTGATACATGGATCCTATCTCGGATTTCATGGCTTCTAACCATTTGTCGGAATTTGGGCCCACCATTGCTTCCCCATAGCTCGTAGGTTCATTGTTGTCTAGCAACATGACCTTCAAGACAGGATTACTGTACCACTCTGAAGCAGTACACATCCTTGTCACCCTACGAGGTACGGTAGTGACTTGATCCGAAGTTTCATGATCACTATCACAAGCTTCTACTTCAATTGGTGTAGGTGCCACAGGAACAACTTCCTGTGCCCTGCTACACACTAGTTGTAGTGACGGTTCAATAACCATATCAAGTCTCCACCATCCTCCCACTCAACTTTTCGAGACAAACTTTTCCTCGAGAAAGGACCCGATTCAAGAAACAATCCCTATTGCTTTCGGATCTGAATTAGGAGGTATACCCAACTATTTTGGGTGTCCTATGAAGATGCATTTTATCCGCTTTGGGTTCGAGCTTATCAACCTGAAACTTTTCCACATAAGCATCGCAACCCCAAACCTTTAAGAAATGACAGCTTAGGTTTCTCTAAACCATAGTTCATACGGTGTCATCTCAACGGAATTACATGGTTCCTTATTTAAAGTGAATGTGGTTGTCTCTAATGCCTAACCCATAAACGATAGTGGTAATTCGATAAGAGACATCATGGTACGCACCATATCCAATAGGGTGCAACTATGATGTTCGGACACACCATCAAACTATGGTGTTCCAGGCGGTATTAATTGTGAAACAATTTCCACAATGTCTTAATTGCGTGCCAAAGCTCGTAACTCAGATACTCATCTCTATGATCATATCATAGACATTTTATCCTCTTGTCATGACGATCTTCAACTTCACTCTGAAATTACTTGAACCATTCAATAATTCAGACTTGTATTTCATCAAGTAAATATACTCTACATCTACTCGAATCATCTGTGAAGTAAGAACATAACGATATTCACTGCATGCCTCAGCACTCATTGGACTGAACACATCAAAATGTGTTACTTCCAACAAGTTGCTATCTTGTTCCATTTTACTGTAAAACGAGGCTTTTTAGTCATCTTGCCCATGTGGTATGATTTGCATATCTCAAGTGATTCAAAATCAAGTGAGTCCAAACGATCCATCTGCATGGAGTTTCTTCATGCGTATACACCAATAGACATGGTTCGCATGTCTCAAACTTTTCAAAACGAGTGAGTCCAAAGATCCATCAACATGGAGCTTCTTCATGCGTTTTACACCAATATGACTTACATGGCAGTGACACAAGTAAGTGGTACTATCATTACTATCTTATATCTTTTTGGCATGAAAATGTGTATCACTACGATCGAGATTCAATAAACCATTCCTTTAGGTGCAAGACCATTGAAGGTATTATTCAAATAAATAGAGTAACCATTATTCTCCTTAAATGAATAACCGTATTGCGATAGACATAATCCAATCATGTCTATGCTCAACGCAAACACCAAATCTCGATGGTAGAGGGAGTGTGCGATGCTTGATCACATCAACCTTGGAAACACTTCCAACACATATCGTCGGCTCACCTTTAGCTAGTCTCCGTTTATTCCGTAGCTCTTTTATTTCGAGTTACTAACACTTAGCAACCGAACCGGTATCTAATACCCTGGTGCTACTAGGAGTACTAGTAAAGTACACATTAACATAATGTATATCCAATATACTTCTATCGACCTTGCCAGCCTTCTCATCTACCAAGTATCTAGGGTAATTCCACTCTAGTGGTTGTTCCCCTTATTACAGAAGCACTTAGTCTCGGGTTTGGGTTCAACCTTGGGTTTCTTCACTAGAGCAGCAGCTGATTTGCCGTTTCATGAAGTATCCCTTCTTGCCCTTGCCCTTCTTGAAACTAGTGGTTTCACCAACCATCAACAATTGATGCTCCTTCTTGATTTCTACTTTCGCAGTGTCAAACATCACGAATACCTCAAGGATCATCATATCTATCCCTGATAGGTTATAGCTCATCACGAAGCTCTAGCAGCTTGGTGGCAATGACTTTGGAGAAACATCACTATCTCATCTGGAAGATCAACTCCCACTCGATTCTAGTGATTGTTGCACTTAGACAATCTGAGCACAAGCTCAACGATTGAGCTTTTCTCCCTTAGTTTGCAGGCTAAGAAAATCGTCGGAGGTCTCATACCTCTTGACGTGGGCACACCGGACGGGCCAACATATTTCGCGAAAAAAACGTTCCCCCTGCTGTCAGCTTGGACCCACCGGAGGTGCCTCCCTATTATGAACAAAAAAATGAATACTCCCCCTGCTAGTTGGGACCCACCTTGGTGGGAGGCTGACTTGTGGGCCTACTAAGTTGATAGGGACGGAGTGCTTTGTCAAATTAGTCAATATGAACGATTCTAGCTCAAGTGACCGTACGATGTCCATCCAACGGTCGTTGTGCTTCTTCAACCTCTGGTCTTCTTTCTCTAGTCGCCCAAAGCAGCGCCGGTCGTGCCGCATGCTCCTGCCTCCCGTGGCCGGCTATGCTGCCGCAGAGGCCTCACCGCCCCCTACTATTCCCACTGCTGGCCAGGCCCTGCGGTGATGGCAGCCTCACACCGCAGTCGAACCAGTGAACCCTCGTACTCCTCTCCACGCGGGCTTCCACTGTCGCGTCTTCCCCGGCTCCGCGTCGTCCCCTTCCTAGGCCTCGCCTCGTCCACCGCCCTGGTGCTCTCGGTGTGGCGTAGTCAATGTGGTCAAGGAACGGCTTCCATCGGACGTGGACTGTATGTGGAGAGGCTGACAGCTGGGTCCATGGTCGCAGCAAGGAAGTGCCTCCTTATTACGCGCAAAATAATTATTCCTCCACCTGACAGTGGGGAACCATCGGACGGGCCATCGTATTTCATAAAAAAACATTTCCCCCTAACTGCTGGGACCCACCAGCTACATCTTCGCATGCAAGGAAGTGCGTCCGGGCAAAAAATAACGATTCGCCCCCTGACTGCTGGGACCCACCAGCTACATCTTCACACGCAAGGAAGTGCGTGACAGTCGGGACCCACCTGGTCGAAGCATACGCAGCGTTGTCATTCTGGTCACAAACGTGTACGTACATACTGGTTGATGTAGAGGCGTGCACGTGTCATAGTAGAGGCGCGCACGTAGCATGTACACGTACGTACAGGGGCCAGTGTGCAAGAAAGAAAATACAGCCACGTACGTACATACGGGCAGGGTCTCGAACGCCTACTTGTGCATACGTACGGCTAGGGCTTGTGTACATGGCTGGGTCGGAACGGAGAAACAGTGTCGTCGTGTTCATGGGGAACCAACCGGCTGGGTCAAAACAGAATGTGTCGTCGTGTTCATCGGGAGGGCTTGGACGGAACAGCCGATGGAAACAAGGCCTGGCGTACCGCAGAACGGAGGAAACGGCCTTGTGTTCGACCGGCCACGTTCAAAATGGGATCCATTTCATCAGGAGGGGTCTGGCGTACCGCAAAATGGAGGAAACGGACCTCCTACGGTCGAAACAGGGGTCCTGTTGCTCGGAAGGGGTGTGGCGTACCGCAAAACGAAGGAAACAGAGTTGTGTTGGAGCGCTACGGTCGAAACGGGGGTCCTATTCATCAGGAGGGGTGTGACGTACCGCAAAACGGGACTCCACGAGATATTGTTCATCTCCACCGTCGACCCCCTCCAGCCTCCACGGGCTACTGTTCATCCACCGTCAACCTCCTCCAGCCTCCACCTGCGACTGTTCATCCACGGGCTCCTATTCATCCAGCCTCCACCGCGCGCTACTCCATCGGCTACTGTTCAACCAGCCCTCTCCACGGGCTCCTGTTCAACCACCCCTCCACGGGCTACTGGTCATCCTGCCCTCCATCGTCTACTGTTCATCCTGCCCTCCACGGGGTGGTCCTTTTCATCCTGCCCTCCACGGGGTCCTGTTCATCCAGCCCCAACCGGCTCGATCGATCGGGATACTGTTCATCTAGAGGCAACACCACGAGGGCCTGTTCATCCACCCCCACCGGGAACTGTTCATCCAATCCCCCCCCTCCCAACACTCACTGTTCATCTAGAGGCAGCATTGATCGGCTTCAATTAGCAGCAGTAGCGAAGGAATCGCTCGATCGGGTTCAGTTAACAGCCATCGATCGATCGCTCGGGTTCAGTAATGCGTAGCCTGCAGTGCAATCGCTCGGGTTCTGTTAGAGCCCAACGCCTCGCTCGGGTTCAGTTAGAGCCCAACGCCTCGCACACACGTGCGTACGTACGAGAGAAACGTGCATCGCTCGGCCCCCGACCACCCACCGTAACCGGGGACTCCCCGATATTTTCCACGCCCTGGCTTCTACCATGGTTTTTTCCATCATGGACGACCCAATGAATGTAATGCAGCTGCATCTCCAGCCCGCCCAGCACGAAAAGCCCATTTTTTGTCATGATTTTTTGTCATAGAAGTAGGACCCCACCACATCTATGATGATACCTGGTTTTGTCACAATTATCGTCATAGAAGTGTCATAAGTATGACACAAAAAATTCGTTCGGCCTAAAATGTCACGGTTGTGTCTTTTTTTTGTAGTGTAGATAGCTTGGATGCAATCTTGGTGGCACGACGCTCCAATTCCTCCTCGGGAGTGAGTTGAGGAGCGGTTGCTTGATCATCTTGAGCGTCGTCTTGAGCTTGTTCTTGATCTTGAACTTGCTCGGAGGAGAGAACCTGACCTTGGGCATCACTTGGTGGTTCAACGCCATCTTGAGGTTGATCTTGCCCTTGGTCTTCTTCATGAGGTTGAGGGCCTTCACTTTGTTCTTCGGAAGCGTGTGGGTCTTGGGTTGGTGATGGTTCCACTTGAGTGGAACATTGTCCTTCTCCTTCGGCCACAAGGGGTTCCTCAATGGGTACGATAAAACCAACACCTATTCTTCTTATGGCTTGGGGAGGAATTTCATCACCTACATCACAAGTACCACTTTTCTCCACTTGGGAGCCGTTATTCTCATCAAACTCCATGTTACACGTCTCCTCAATAAGTCTCGTGGACTTATTGAGGACACGGTAAGCATGAGAGTTTGTAGCATAACCAACAAATATGCCCTCATGAGCTCTAGCCTCAAATTTAGACAAACAGACACCTTTCTTGAGAATGAAACACTTACACCCGAACACCCGGAAGTACTTGAGGTTGGGCTTGTTACCGGTGAGTATCTCATCACTAGTAGAAAAAGGGTCAAATGTGAAGCACATTAGTGACGGTTTGAATTTGAGCCGGCACTAATGTGACCATTAGTGCCGGTTCCAACGGCTAGGCGGGCGGACATCATTAGTACCGGTTTGTGGGCAACCTTTAGTACTGGTTCACACCATGAACCGGTACTAATGAGGCCAGTGCGGCTGTGGTCAGGCTGGGGGCCCCACAAAGACCTTTAGTACCGGTTCCTGGCATGAACCGGTACTAGAGTTTCTTAGTAAGCTAATTTTAGTCCCACCTCACCAAGAGAGAGGCAGTATGAGCGGTTTATAAGCCGTGAGTGCAGAGACAATGACGAAGAGGCGCAATGCTCACCTGCATGTTGCTTAGCTCCAAGCCTTTCAGAATAGCATAGATTGCACTGAGCTATGTGCAGTGCAGTCTACACTATTCCGAAAGGCTTGAAGCAAATTAACCAGCATTGCACCTCTTTTTTTATTTTTAATAACTTATTTGAACTCCAGACTTCTTGTGTTCAGTATGCAGCATTCAAAGCGACGTCATCAATTTCCAACATGTTCTGACATCATTTGCTATTTTTCAGTCATTTACCGAATTGTTTAAAGAGCTAAATGACCGTGAAATTGAAAATCACTACAAAATGAACTATAAAAATGTTGAAATTTGGCATGGTATCATCATTTCACCCGCATAGCATGTGCGAAATAGTAGAGAGGGTCATGGCAAAACTGGACGCACTTCGATCGTGTACAAATTGGACAATCTCTTTTGGAGTATCAGGGTTTCGGACGAGAACTCATCTATTACACGGGCACTTCAATGTTTTTTAAACTTATTTGAACTCCGGACTTCTTTCGTGTTTAGTATGCAACATTCAAAGCGACGTCATCAATTTCCAACATGTTCTCACATCATTTGCTGTTTTTCAGTCATTTACCTAATTGTTTAGAGAGCTAAATGGTCGTGAAACTGAAAATCACTACAAAATGAACTGTGAAAATGTTGAAACTTGGCATGGTATCATCATTTCACCCGCATAGCATGTATGAAAGAGTAGAGAGGGTCACGGCAAAAACTAGACGCACTTCGTGTACAAACTGGACAATCTCTTTCGGAGTATCAGGGTTTCGGATGAGAACTCATCTGTTACATGGGCACTTCAATGTTTTTTAAACTTATTTGAACTCCAGACTTCTTTTGTGTTCAGTATGCAGCATTCAAAGCGACGTCATCAATTTCCAACATGTTCTCACATCATTTGCTGTTTTTCAGTCATTTACCTAATTGTTTAGAGAGCTAAATGACCGTGAAATTGAAAATCACTACAAAATGAACTATGAAAATGTTGAAACTTGGCATGGTATCATCATTTCACCCGCATAGCATGTGCGAAAGAGTAGAGAGGGTCACGGCAAAAACTGGACGCACTTCGTGTACAAACTGGACAATCTCTTTCGGAGTATCAGGGTTTCAGACGAGAACTCATCTGTTACACAGGCACTTCAATGTTTTTTAAACTTATTTGAACTCCAGACTTCTTTTTTGTTCAGTGTGCAGCATGCAAAGCGACGTCATCAATTCCCAACATGTTCTGACATCATTTGCTGTTTTTCAGTCATTTACCTAATTGTTTAGAGAGCTAAATGATCGTGAAATTGAAAATCACTACAAAATGAACTGTGAAAATGTTGAAACTTGGCATGGTATCATCATTTCACCCGCATAGCATGTGCGAAAGAGTAGAGAGGGTCACGGCAAAAACTGGACGCACTTCGTGTACAAACTGGACAATCTCTTTCGGAGTATCAGGGTTTCAGACGAGAACTCATCTGTTACACAGGCACTCCAATGTTTTTTAAACTTATCTGAACTCCGGACTTATTTTGTGTTCAGTATGCATCATTCAAAGCGACGTCATCAATTTCCAACATGTTCTCACATCATTTGCTGTTTTCAGTCATTTACCTAATTGTTTAGAGAGCTAAATGACCGTGAAATTGAAAATCACTATAAAATGAACTGTGAAAATGTTGAAACTTGGCATGGTTTCATCATTTCACCCGCATAGCATGTGCGAAAGAGTAGAGAGGGTCACGGCAAAAACTGGACGCACTTCGTGTACAAACTGGACAATCTCTTTCGGAGTATGAGGGTTTCGGACGAGAACTCGTCTGTTACACCGGCACTTCATTTTTTTAAACTTATTATAACTCCAGACTTTTTGTGCATTCAGTATGCACCATTCAAAGCCACGCCATCAACTTTCAACCATCAACTTGGCATGGTATCTAAAAATAAATGAATAGAAGAAAATAAATAAAGCAGAAAAGAAAAAATAGCAGAAAAGAAAAAAAAATAGCAGAAAAGAAAAAAATATTAAAAAACTACTCAGAAATAAATAGAAGAAAATAAATATAGCAGAAAAGAAAAAAACTACTCAGAAATAAATAGAAGAAAAAATAAAGCAGAAGAGAAAAAACTATATAAAAAAATTTGGGGCGCTGTCCTGTGGGCCTGCTAGACCACGGGCGTGCAATTTCAGGCCCACAAGGCCCAGCAGACTCACAGGGCAGCGCGCCGTAGTTAGGCCCAGAAGCCTGCTTTATAGATGAGTTCAAAAGGGCAACCGCGGGTGGGTTTATAAACCAGTGCGGCTGCCCTTCGCCCGGCGAGGTGGGACTAAGCTTTGTGCACCGCGGGTGGCAGCGCACCACCTTTAGTACCGGTTGGTGGCTCCAACCGGTACTAAAGGGTGGTCTTTAGTACCGGTTGGAGCCATAAACCGGTACTAATGGCCTGCTCTTCCCGCCTCTTGGCCTGGCCAAAGTTGGCCTTTAGTACCGGTTGGTGGCTCCAACCGGTACTAAAGGCCTCTCCTATATATACAACACTTACGAAAATTTCCAGTTAGTTCTTGTTCCTCTTCGTCACCGCCACCGCCCCCGCCCCGTCCCCGTCGCCGTCGTTGCGCCCCGGCCGTCCCCGGCGTCGCGCGCCCTGGCCGTCCCCGTCCCCATC
>NC_041380.1:130602306-130602901 GCF_002162155.2 Triticum dicoccoides
GCCCCGGCCGTCCCCGTCCCCGTCGTTGCGCGCGCCCCGGCCGTCCCCGTCGTTGTCGTCTCACGCCGCTGCCTGTACGCCGCCGCCCCCGTCTTCGCCATCTCGCGCCGCCACCGCCCCCGCTCGTACGTACACACACAAACACACACGCGCGCGCGCACACACACACACACACATTTTTTTTTACTTATTTTATGTTTTCTGTTTTTTAGATTAATGCATGTCAAATTGTTAATTAGATGAATTACCTAGATAAGAATGTTAGATTAATGTGAAATGTTAGATATGAATTAGATAGAAAAGTTAAATATTAATGTCAATTGTTAGATGAATTAGCTAGATATTAATTAGGTATATGAGATTTGAACTAGTTGAATTAATATAACTAGTTTATTTTTAGTAAATGCTTAGTTGAATTAGTTGAATTAATAGACTAGTTGAATTAATAGAACTAGTTGAATTAGTTGAAATAATAGAACTAGTAATGTTTCACCTATATATAGAACTTAACTAGTTTATTTTTGTCAATTGGTAGATTAATGTGAAATGTTAGATATGAATTAGATAGAAAAGTTAAATATTAATGTCAATTGTT
>NC_041380.1:130603245-130611920 GCF_002162155.2 Triticum dicoccoides
TTATTTGAACTAGTTGAATTAATATAACTAGTTTATTTTTAGTAAATGCTTAGTTGAACTAGCTAGTTGAATTAGTACTAGTTTATTTTTAGTAAGGAAATTTAGGTATATGAGATTTGATGATCTAATTAAAATATTACTATATATAGCTACTTTATATATTTTAGTAAGAAAATTAATAGAACTAGTTTATTTTTAGTAAATTCTTAGTTGAATTAATAGAACTAATTATTTTTAGTAAGAAAATTTAGGTATATGAGATTTGATGATCTAATCAAAATATTACTATATAGAACTACCTACTTTATTTTAGTAAGAAATTAATAGAACTAGTTTATTTTTAGTAAATGCTTAGTTGAATTAATAGAACTAGTTTAATTAGTTGAATTAATAGAACTAATAAGTGTTTAATGTTTCACCTATGAACATAGGAATTTCGTCTGAGGACGAACACGATTTCATTATGTGCGAATACTGCGAAGACCAGCGCGGCCTGTGCGGCAGAAATTTTCTAGTTGATGATAGGCGCTTCAGCATCAAGCTGGATGAGAACTTCGAAGTGGATACAGTAAGTCAGAATGACGAGTCTTTTTTCATAATTAAGCATGACTTATGCTTCATTTGCTTCAACTTTTAATTTTAATTTTTTCACTATTCTACTAGCGTATCCCCTGCCATGCAAGAATTTTTGTCTTGGATAAGATAGGTTTCAGTCCTAACAAAACTATGGAGGTAAAAAAAGTTTACTTGAAGACCGAGCATGGTTATACCTTCAACGTCAAATTATACAATGCAGACACATACACCTATTTTGAATGCAAAACTTGGCAAGCACTATGCAAGGCTTATGCATTTGAGCCTGATATGGTTATCACCTTTGATATTCGTCCGGAAGATGATATTGAAGGTAATAGAGACATCTAGGTCGATGTGCAGACGCCTCCAGTTCTACCATTATGTGAGTTTCTCAACCATATTTATGTCTTCGATATTGTTTATTCAAAAAGAGTTGACAAGTAATTTATATTGACAGCTTATTTCCAATCAAGCAAACATGTCCGGCGCTTGGTAGACAGGACCGTCCATTGTCCCGGGGCTGAACTAAACTGTGAGGAGACAAGTCATTATGTTTCATGGCTTGAGGATCTTGATGCTGTCAAGACAATTTTTTTCCTGCACTTAGAAATGTTAGTACTCAAAACGTGCGACTAATAGTGTTCGTACGGAACTACGGTCACATATATTTAGGAAAGATGGTAAGATTTCTACTATTTATCCTCAGTGCATCTTTTGCATACATTATTTTTTAAGCTAAAATTCATTGCTAAGTATGTTACTATACAATGTTCTTCAACAGGGACTCCCGATGAATGTTGTGCCTGATTGGATCGAGACTAAAGGTACCATGAATATTGTTAGCTTACGGCCAAGATATCCTACAATGCACTTTAGTGCATTCAGGATTTCTAATATCGAGGAATGCTTAATAGTAAAAGACTGGAGCAAAATTGTGAACGATCGCAGAGAAGTACTAGGGGGCAGCAATCAGAAGCGCAACCCATGATTAGGAGACAGGTTCATCTGCATGCTCCAATATGATGAATCAGGAAAGCTATACATGTTCTATGCTATTTTACCTGAGAGAGAGCAGCAGGAGTGATTAGCTAGTTCATGCTCTTAGTACTTGTCCTCTCATGTCCGTGTTCTTCGTCCTGAACTTAATCTCAAAGAGTGATTTGCTTTTGTGGTGTTATGAACGCTTATAATATCATTACCATGTTGAACTCGATGATACCTTTGCTTTTGGTACAAGTGAATGTTTCTTCTTTAATCTAGTGTTGGTGGTGATTAGATAGCGGTAATGACTATATGATGATTAAGTAGTGGTAATGAGACGACTATTATATGATGATTTTTAGCTAGCTATGAAAACTATTGTTGGTGATGATATATATGATGCAAGAGTTTTTATATTAATATGATGATGATGATGATGAGTTATTATATCATTTATGAACGAAACCGCAGATTAGTTTCAACTGGAAGGATTCTAGCTAAGTGATCAATTATATGCCATATCCATATTACCTCGATCACTTAATTAGGTGATAAAGTATATATAATATGGATATGGCATATACTTGATGACTTAGCTAGGATCCACATGGATCCAGTCAAACTAATCTGCGGTACTTTCACCTAATGATTTAACAACTCATTATAATGTAAAACAATCACTAAATTAAATTGAAAACACAAAACTAAAGTAAAAATAAAAAATAAAACCAAAACACACCCAAACATTTAGTACCGGTTGGTGTTACCAACCGGTACTAATGTCCTACGCGCCCCCAGAGCTGGCTCGTGCCACGTGGTTGCCCTTTAGCACCGGTTCGTGCTGAACCGGTACTAAAGGGGGGGCCTTTAGTGTCCACACTTTAGTGCCAGTTACCAAACCGGCACTAAAGGGCCTTACGAACCCGTGCTATTGCCCGGTTCTGCACTAGTGCATATGGAGTCTTGTTCAAGCCTTTGCGGAGGTAGAGCCGATTGGATGCATGACACGCAGTGTTGATGGCTTCGGCCCAAAAGTTGTATGGAGACTTGAACTCCGCCATCATGGTTCTTGCCGCATCCATCAACGCCAGGTTCTTCCTCTCCGCTACACCATTTTGTTGAGGGGTGTAAGGTGCAGAATATTGATGTTTGATCCCCTCATCACTAAGAAACTCATCCAAGGTGTAGTTCTTGAACTCGGTGCCGTTTTCACTTCTTATTGCAAGTGCATTGTGTTGACGTTGAGCTTCATTTGCAAAGTCAATGACGGTTTGTTGGGTCTCACTCTTCCTCTTGAAGAAGTACACCCAAGTGTATCTTGAATAGTCATCCACAATCACCAAGCAATACTTTCTACCCCCAAGACTATCAAAGGATGGAGGCCCAAAGAGATCCAAGTGAAGGAGCTCCAAAGGCCTCTTTGAGTAAATGATAGTCGTGGGAGGGTGAGCCTTCTCATGTAGCTTTCCTTCAATGCAAGCATTGCAAGCACGATCTTTGGCAAAACTAACATTTGTTAGTCCACGGATATGGTCCCCCTTGAGAAGACTTTGCAAAGATCTCATATTCACATGGGCTAAACGGTGATGCCAAATCCATCCCACGTCAACTTTAGCCATTAGGCATGTCGCGGTCGTAGTGGGTCGCTCCGAAAAGTTAATCACATAGAGACCATTCTCGACATGCCCAACAAAGGCTATTTTAAGAGTCTTGATCCACAAGAGGGCCACGGTATCAATATCAAAGAAGGTGGCAAAGCCCATGATTGCAAGTTGATGAAGAGAAAGTAAATTGTATGCAAGGGACTCAACAAGCATGACCTTCTCGATCGTGAGATCATGAGAAATGACAACCTTGCCAAGCCCCAATACCTTAGAGGAAGAAGCATCACCCCACTTGACATTGGTGGGCATAGATGGAATCTTTTGCACGTCCACCACCAAGTCCTTGCTTCCGGTCATATGATTAGTGGCTCCACTATCGAGCAACCATGATCCCCCATTGGAAGCAAACACCTACAAGAGATCAATGCTTGGTTTTAGGTACCCATTTTGTAATGGGTCCTTTGATGTTAGTGACAAGGGTCTTAGGAACCCAAATAGACCATTCAATGTACTCAAAAGGATAACCAACAAATTTAGCATAAACATGCCCATCACTAGCACGGTATAACACATAGGAAGGGTTAAAGTCACCGGCTTTCTTGGAAGGGGTGGCATTGCCCTTCTTGACACCACCACCCTTCACATTGTTCTTCTTCTCCTTAGAGGCACCCTCTCCCTCTTTGACAAAAGTTTGCATGAGAGGAAGAGGTCGTTTGGCCTTGTCATTCTTCTTCTTGTTCTTGGACTTGGGTGCTGACCCAATCCCTTCCTTGGCCACAACTTCCTTTTGATTGCTCAAAAGATCGTTGAGGTTCTTCTCACCTTGTATGCACGACACAAGGCCTTTCTCAAGTTGCTCCTTCAACTTTGCATTCTCCTCAACAAGATGCACATGCTCACAACAAGGATTAGTAGCATTTGCATTATCAATTAAAACCATATGATGAAAAGTGGCTTTCTCCTTGGTTAGCCTCACTTGGAGTTGATCATGAGACTCTTTAAGACTAGCATGAGTACTCTTCAAGGCCTTGTGAGCCTTGTCAAGTATATTAAACTCCTCCTTGAGTCTAGCAAGATCAACACCAAGTTTGGCCTTCTCGGAATTGAGCACACGAGACACAACAAGAGCATGATCAAGATCTTTCTTTAATTTAGCATGGTCATCGTTGTGTGACTCCTCAAGAGCCAAGCGATGACCACGCTCTTCCTCAAGAGCATTAGAGAGATCCGATATCTCATCGGCATAGTCACGACTATGCCCCTCCATCTTAGAGATGGTGTCTTTGTGAGCCTCGATCATGTCATTGGCTTCACCAAGTTGTTCTAAGAGAGCAACGAAGTGCTTCTTAGATTTACCCTTAAGCTTACTCATAAAAGACTCAAACTCATTTTCCTCCATGTTGGAGCCCCCACTTTCATCAATGCAATCCGTCAAAGAAGGATGAGTAATGATGGTAGTTTTGATGTTGGGGGTTACCTTGTTGGTGGCTTTAGCCATGAGGCACTTGGCGGTGATGTTCTCATTGGGTGAGTCGAAGAGGGACGCCCGTGGGGTTTTTGCAATGGCCATGGAGGCTATGGCAATTGTCTCACCGTCTTCATCATCCTCATCCTCATTGTACTCTTCTTGTGCCACCAATCCCTTGGGAGGAGCCTTCTTAGTGAAGTGGTTCTTGTTGGGGAAAGACTTGGCCTTGTCCTTCCGGATGAGCTTGCCACCATTGTCTTCCCTCTTCTCATAGGGGCACTCCACAACAAGTGGCTCACATTGCCACAATTGTAGCAAGTCCTCACACGTTGCTTTCCCTTGGCGCCACTTGAGTTTCTCTTGTTGAAGTTGGGCCTTGAGTTCTACTTACTCGAAAATTGTCTTGAAGCGAGAGCCATGTGCTCATGATAATCATATTTTGTATCCCCGGGGTTGCTCTCCTCTTCTTCCTCCTCTTCCACACTAGCCTTGGCTTTCAAAGCAAGGTTGGGCTTCTTTGCTCTTTAAGAATGCAATACCGCATTGTCGGCGGTCTTGTCCAAGATACTTGATAACCCACAAGTATAGGGGATCAATTGTAGCCTCTTTCGATAAGTAAGAGTGTCGAACCCAACGAGGAGCTAAAGGTAGAACAAATATTCCCTCAAGTTCTATCGACCACCGCTACAACTCTACGCACGCTTAACGTTCACCTTACCTAGAACAAGTATGAAACTAGAAGTACTTTGTAGGTGTTGTTGGATAGGTTTGAAAGATAATAAAGAGCACGTAAATAAAATCTAGGGGCTGTTTAGATAAAGACACAACTAAATTAGTTTCAGTAGAGAGCTTTTTGTCACGAGAAAGTTATTTGTCCCTAGACAATCGATAACTAGACCGGTAATCATTATTGCAATTTTATTTGAGGGAGAGGCATAAGCTAACATACTTTCTCTTCTTGGATCATATGCACTTATGATTGGAACTCTAGCAAGCATCCACAACTACTAAAGATCATTAAGGTAAAACCCAACCATAGCATTATAAGGCATCAAGTCCTCTTTACTCACATACGCAAACAACCTACTTACTCGGGTTTGTGCTTCTGTCACGCACGCCACCCACCATAAGCAAATCATGAACATATTGCAAACCCTACAGCGGGGATCCCTCACTCTTGCGCGACACGGAGAGCACCATAGGACAGCACCAATAATAAAACATGCAACTCAAACCAATCACGATCATCAATTAACCCATAGGACAAAACAGATCTACTCAAGCATCATAGGATAGCCATACATCATTGGGAAATAATATATAGCGTTGAGCACCATGTTTAAGTAGATATTACAGCAGGTAAAAGAGGGGTTACACCGCTGCATAGAGGGGGGAAGAGTTAGTGATGATGGCGGTAAACTTGATGGTGTAGATCATTGTCGCGATGATGGCCCTGGCGGCGTTCCGGCGCCACCGAGAGAGAGGGGGGAGAGCCCCCCTTCTTCTTCCTTGAACTTCCCCCTAGATGGGAGAAGGGTTTCCCCTCTGGTCCATGGCCTCCATGGCGACGGAGGGGCGAGAGCCCCTCCGAGATTGGATCTCTCTCTCTCTCTCTGTTTCCTTCTGTTTCTGCGCTCCCCGATTCTGCCCTGTCACTGTTTCTTAAATTCTCGGAGATCCGTAACTCCTATTGGGCTGAAATTTTTACACGATTTTTATCCGGATATTGGCTTTCTTGCGGCGAAAGAAGGGCACCAACCACCTTACAGAGTGGACACGAGGGCCCAGGGCGCGCCCTACCCCCTAGGGCTTGCCCCTCACCCTCGTGGGCCCCTCGGGCATCGTCTCGCGTTGATTCCACTTCCCAAAATTCACATATATTCCAAAAAAAATCCGTAAGTTTTTATCCTGTTTGGACTTCGTTTGATATGGATTTTTTGCGAAACAAAAAACATGCAACAAACGGGAACTGGCACTGGGCACTGGATCAATATGTTAGTCCCAAAAATAGTATAAAAAGTTGCCAAAAGTATGTAAAAGTTGTAGAATATTGGCATGGAACAATCAAAAATTATAGATACGATGGAGACGTATCAATACTCATTGCCACAAACTCATCCAACACTTCACTTGAGGACAAGGTGTGGAAGTCCGGCCTTTGACGGATGATGGAGGACATGGCCTTATGGTAAGGCATCATGGCTTTGAGAAATTTCTGCTTGATCCAATTGTCATTTGTATCCTTGCTCCCATGATCCCGGAGTGAGACCGCGAGTGTGGTTAGTCTCCGGTAGAGCTCACGAGGTTCTTCACCTTCGTTCATAGCAAATTCATCGGCTTCATCTCGCACCACTTCATAGTTGGAGCGTTGAATGCTTGCGCTTCCCTTGTAAAGGGAAACAACATGGTGCCATGCTTTCTTTGCCACGGTGAATGGTCGGAGATGCACAATATCTTCAGGATGGATTGCATCTTGGATAATGAAGAGAGAATTCTCGTTGAATTGATGATCCGCGGCTTCTCTTGGGGTGAAGTTGCTTGGGTCATGCGGATAGAAACCTTGCTCAATGACTCTCCAAAGGTTAGTATTAACATGATTTAAATGATGTTTAAAGCGATATATCCAAGCGTCAAAATCCTCATTTTTCACAATCTTAGGAGGAGAACTGGCATGATTTAAATGAGTGAATGGAATCGGTCCTCCATAGTTAAGTGGAGGTTCCACATGGGCAAAGATGCCATTTCCACTTTTACCACTAGACAAAGGAACTTTAGCACTAGAAGCTTCCCCCTTTTCGGAGTTAGCAACCGTCACCTTGTTAGTGGGATCAACCACTTCCAATGGTGCGGTGGACAATTTAAGACCATCAAGAAAATCCTTAAGCATGACTTTGACCTCGACCGTCATGGAGGTTTTAAATGTGTCCAAGGCCACATTGAGCTCCTCACGTGAGACCGAGGTTCCCCCATCGGTCGTAGACGAGGACGAAATCACACCAGGGTGCTCCTCCTCACCGTCTACGGTGTCCACCATACTCTTCGGATGACAAAGTCCTTAATAAAGAGACGGGGATCTAATACCAATTGAAAGGATCAATATAGTTGACTTGGGGGGAGGGTGAATAGGCAACTAACAACTTTTAGCTTTTATTTACCAATTTAAACTTTGCATCAAAGTAGGTTGTCTAGATATGCAACTACGTGAGCAACCTATATGATGCAACAACAATAAGTACACAAGCAAGCAAGGGGTGTAACACAAGATAAGCTTGCACGAGTAAAGGGATGAGATAACCAAGAGTTGAGTCGGTGAAGACGAGGATGTGTTACCGAAGTTCCTTCCCTTTGAGAGGAAGTACATCTCCGTTGGAGCGGTGTGGAGGCACAATGCTGTCACATCCCTAGTCTGGTATGACTTAGACTAGCTAGCCATTTGTGCATCATATTTAAATTTCATTTAAATTTGAAATGAGGATTGGTGGAACCCTCAGAATCATTTTTGAAAATGACCCAAATAAAAATTTCTCCAAAAGGATCCAAGAAAATGCTCATGATGCCCTCTGAAAATATTGGACAGAGATAAAAATCAAAACAATATTTTTAGGAGCTCATGGATATTTATTTTGGCCATTTGGATTAATTCGATAAATATTTGCATTGGAAATATATTTCTATATATATGAAATATGGTCCAAAAATTATGCCATTTATAAAGGAACTCTGGAATAATATATCTAGCTCCTGCAAAAATTGGCATAAGGTAATAAATTGATTTAGTATTTTATTAAATCAAAACAATGTCAGAAAAATTAGAAAACAAAAATAAAAAGAAGGAGGGGCTTACCTGGGGCTCCCCCCCCTGTGCAGCCCAGCCGCAGCAGGCCGGCCCAGCCAGCAGGCGGCCCAGCCCACCTGGCCCCCCCTCCTCTGTCGTCTTCCTCCCCGACAGGGGGACGGCGCGTGCCCGGCGCGCGCGCGCGCCACCGCACCACGCCACCTCCCTCCCTGCTTGCCTGGAGCCTCCTCGTCGCCCTGGGATGCCGGAC
>NC_041380.1:130612277-130621284 GCF_002162155.2 Triticum dicoccoides
TCTCTCCCGTGTCTGAACGCATCGGTCGCCGCCGTTCGCCATAGCCATCGCCACCGGTCTCCCCTCGCCTCCCCGACACGCGCAGGAGCTCCGCCCCCTCGCCCTGAAGCTCCCCGTCAAGCCGTGCCCCTCCGGACGCCCCGTGAAGCCGCCGCCGTCGTCTTTTCCATCGCCGGCCGCCGTGGATCCCCATCGACGCTCCGGCCGCTTCAGTGCGTCCCCGAGCCCACTTCGACTGCCGCTGCAACCGCGGTGAGCTCCGCCACCGCTTCCCCCTCCCCGTTTAACTGCTCGCGCGCCGTAGCACCGTTCCCCACCACGGCCGAAGCCTCTCGCCGCCGTCCATGTCGCCGTCGCCGTCTCGGCCCGCCTCCGCCCAAACTAAGCACCCTAGTGTGCTCCCGGTGCCACGAGGGTGCCGCCGAGCCCCTCAGGTGGCCTCCCCGTGCCCCGCAGCCCGTTCTTGCTCGAAGCCGAGCTCCGGCTGCCGCCGCGAGCCTTGCTCCGGCGAGCTCCGGCCTCCCCCGCTACTTCCACCTGCCCTACCAGATGCACGAGAGCCCGGGCTACGCCCCGGTGCTCTCAGACACCGTCCCCGTGGCCTGTGGCGCGGACTCCGCCGCGTCCAGAGGTCGCCGGCGGCGAGCCCCGTCGCCTGAGCCCTGCCATGTGGGCCCGGCCCGTCAGGTGATTAGCTTAGTGCTAATCACCGCTTAATTAACCCCCCCCTGACACTGACAGTGGGCCCCAGCGCCACTAACTTCTAATTAGGATTAAATTAACCCCTGTTTAACCCCCCTGTCACTGACGTGTGGGCCCCACACGTCAGGTTTGACCCGGACCAGCCCAGTTGACTGCTGACGTCATGCTTACTCAATGCTGATGCAATATATAATTTCTGGATTTAAATTAAATCAGGAAATTCCAGAAATTGATTTAAACTTCAAAAATTCATAACAATTCAACCGTAGCTCAGATTAAAATAAGTTATATATGAAAAATTATCAGAAAAATGCAACCTTTCCATATGTACTAGTTTCATGCATGAAAAACCAACTTATACATGCTGAATATGGGAAAACACATTATGGCATATATAAGAGACTTAATTTAGTAATGCATTTGAACCTTTGGTTCAAATGGACTTCAAACCAAATGTTTACTAGTTGCATTAGCTCAAACAGCATCACATCTACATGCCATGTTCATGCATCATATTGTTGCATATGATTGTGTATTGATTGCCGGCACCGTTCCTTCTCGATAGGTCCTGCTCCGGAGACGTTCCAGAGTACCTGTCTGTGAAGCAGTGCCTCCCTTGTTGATTTACCAGGCAAGCAAACCCCCTTGTTCATTTCGATAAAACCCTACTCTCTCGCTCTTGCTCTCAGTTATTGCATTAGGACAAGAACGGTTCATCTGCTACTTTGTGCTGCGGTAGTTGAACCCATTCCTCTGCATGACCTGTCATTGCCACAGTAAATAGTTGAAACCCACTAGCATGTGTAGGAGTTGATTGAAGCCACTGATGTGTTCCTACCATGCTATGCCTGCTATTGCTTAGAGTTGTGTCAGGTCTGATTCATTGGGAATGAATTGGAGTGTTACGATATGTTCTGATGCTGAGAGTGAAGTGTGTGAACACGATTTGGTAAAGGTAGCGGTGAGAGGCCATGTAGGAGTACATGGTGGGTTGTCTCACTGGAACCGTCCTTAAGCACTGAGTTCTATGTATGTTGTCCAATGACTCGATACTACCACACATTGGAATGCTTAAGTGCCCCTCTCGACTTATTAGCCAACTTGATCTCTGTCCAGGAGTCGCAACTAGTTTCTGGTGTTTGTAGGTAGTGCTATTTTTCTACCAAGTGGCACCCGGCAGGGTGGGCTTGGGACAGACTAGGCACACGTGGCACGGTGTACCAAGTGGCACCCGGATGGTGGGCTTGGGAACCCTGCTCACATCGTTTGGGGCCGTGAGTGACACCCCGGCCGGATCTCCTTGCGGATGGAACCCGAATAGGCGATAAACCTGGATTAGAGTCTTGTGTGGTTAGTCAGGTCGTGGCCGACACCCTCGCCAGGCTTCCGCTTGAAGGTTGCCGAGATACATGACGTGTACATGGCGGTAAGTGGCGAGAGCGTGTGTGAAGAAGTACACCCCTGCAGGGTTAACATGATCTATTCGAATAGCCGGGTCCGCGGTTATGGACTTCTTGGATGCTTACATGGTACATAGACAACTTGAAGTGGATACTCTAAAATGCTCAAGACAAGTGTGAGTGCTATGGATGGCCTTCTCGTAGGGAGACGGGGATGAATCCATAGTAGTGTATTGTGTGGTGATTAGTGGACTCGTGTACGTTGTTTCACCTCCAGAGTTTCTGGTAGTCGTAGAATAGGATAGCCACAGAGTCAAAGCTGGCTTGCTGCAACTAAACCCCACATTACCCTCTTGATACCAATGCATGTATGATAGGATCTGATGTAAGTCTTGCTGAGTACCTTTGTACTCATGTTGCTTTATTTATGTTTTTGCAGCGGAGACTTCGGTCTTACTAGTGTTCTTGTGGACTTCGACTAGTAGCTAGTACCTCAGCTACGATCTTGATCGGATGTTGTAGATAGTCAGGCTCTTCAGCCTTTTTCTTTTGTAGATGTCTGTACCCAGACATGTAATGCTTCCGCTTGTTGCTTGTATGCTCTGTATGATGGGTCTTGTGACCCCTGTTTGCAATATATGCTATGACGGCTCTTCTGAGCCTTTATCTATATGAGTTGATGAGTTATGCTGTGATGCCATGTTGTACAGCACATACTTGCATGTTATGCGTACGTGTAATGTGTATTGCTATGTGTGGGATCTGACTATCTAGTTGTTTATTCTTAGTAGCCTCTCTTACCGGGAAATGTCTCCTAGTGCTTCCACTGAGCCCTGGTAGCTTGCTACTGCTCCAGAACACTTAGGCAGGCCGGCATGTGTCCTTCTTCGATCCTGTGTCTGTCCCTTCGGGGAAATGTCACGCGATGAATACCGGAGTCCTGCTAGCCCGCTACAGCCCGGTTCACCGGAGTCCTGTTAGCCCAGTGCTACAGCCTGGATTCACTCGCTGATGACCGACACGTTCGATGCTGGGTCATGGATGCCTGTCCCTGTAAGTTAGTGCCACTTTGGGTTTACGACTAGCCATGTCAGCCCGGGCTCTTTATCATATGGATGCTAGCGACACCATCATATACGTGTGCCAAAAGGCGCAAACGGTCCCGGGCAAAAGTAAGGCGACACCCGTGGGGATACCGTGCGTGAGGCCGCAAAGTGATATGAGGTGTTACATGCTAGATCGATGTGGCATTGAGTCGGGGTCCTGACAGCGCTGGTATCGGAGCTTGACTGCCTACAGGATTACCAAGCCAAACTGGTCGAAGTTGAGTCTAGAAATCTTTTAGTTATATAAGGGAATTGATTGTGGGAAGGAACGTAAGGCTCTTTTTACTCCTTATACCTCATGGCCTTCTGATCTGAGTCATCCTATCTTTCCTACGGGGTTAAGGAACTAGGTTTTCTCTTCCGTCTATCAGGATCACGTGTTACTACTCCGTAGTCCCATAGGATTGGTTGATCAGAGTCATATCCCAGTTTTGAGTATTTCCGGTGTAGCCTGCTTAGTATGATCTCAGAACTTTGAGTAATGCTGATGAGTATGTTACCACCCCATTTTTAGTAGGATGTCTCATTCTGAGCATTTTACTGTCGTTATGCTGCCGAAATTTCCCTAGGAGTTCGATAGATACTAACTTATTGTCCTACATTCTTCAGTCCATAGTTGATGCTGATTCCGTCCTTGGTTTCGTTCTCAGGATGTCATCAGCTAAGCGAAGTTCTATTGTTCGTAGCCAGAACCACGGAGATGGTAGGAATGAGGATCCTCCTGACTAGCCTTCGTTGATAGAGTTCATGTTAGAAATGGAGAGGAACAAGCGTGAGTCCAACCGCTTGTTGGCACGTATCGAGGAGAACACCGCGCATCAGTTCAAAGGGTCTGCTACCATTCATGACTTCATTCGTTTGCACCCACCTACCTTTCATCATTCCATCGAGCCACTCGATGCAGATGACTGGCTCCGTAGCATCACTCATAAGCTGCGTTCCGCGAGCGTAGCTGAAGATGACAAGGTCACCTTTGCCACATACCACCTGGAAGGTCCTGCTAGTCTTTGGTGGCAGAACTATGAGGCTATGCTTCCAGCTAGCCAGATTCCTACTTGGAGGGATTTCACTGAGGCTTTTCGCGAGCATCACATTCCCCAGGCCCTCCTTGATCGCAAGAGAGAAGAGTTCTGTAGTCTCACCCAGAACAAGATGGCTGTTGATGCTTATAGCAGAGAGTTCGAGAACCTCGCCCGTTATGCCACAGAAGAAGTGTCCACGGACGCCAAGAAGCAGGCTAGGTTCCGGAAGGGTCTCAACCCCAAGTTGCATCGTGATCTTCACCTGCATCATTGCAATACATTCCAAGCCCTTGTGAACAAAGCCATTAATGCAGAGATAGCTCAACTCACTTACGAGGAGTCTCGTAAGCACACCCGTAATTTGGGATCCTCCTCTGGCTCTAGCTCCCAGAAACGCCGGATTTGGGTTCCAAACTCCGCTCTTCCTTCCGGATATGCACCGAGGCCATCCTATGTGGTGCCTTTCCCAGCTCAGTCATATGTTCCACCCAGGCCTACTGGTAGACCGTTTGTCAGTGCGGGTCCACGTCCAACCTCAGGGACTTGCTTCACATGCGGGAAGCCAGGACACTATGCATGTGACTGCTCTCAGACTAGTTATGCTCCACCCAAGGCCGAGAAGACTGTTGGCTGTATTAAGCCATCACGCAAGATGAACAGTGTTAAGTCAGCCCCCACTGAACGTGGACGTGTGCATCACGTCTCAGCTAAAGACGCTCATGATGATCCAGATGTCGTTCTTGGTACACTCCTTGTCAATTGTCACCCAGCATCAGTTCTATTCGATACTGGAGCATCTCACTCCTTCATTTCTGAAGGCTATGCTCGTTTGCACGACATGTCATTTTGTGATATGCCAACTCCGCTAGTCATCCTAACTCCTGGATCCAAATGGCAAACCTCTAGTGTAAGCCATGGTAATGAAATCCTTGTTGACAGACTTGTATTCCTTGCATCACTTGTAGCCCTCAAGTCCTCAGATATTAACATCATCTTGGGTATGGACTGGATGACAGCTCATCATGCCAAGATTGATTGTTACACAAGATCTGTTCAGCTTACACACCCATCTGGCAAGATAGTCACTGTCCCCACTAGAGTTGCAAAGCGTCAGCTCTATTCTCTTAATGCCAGCCCTCTTCCAGACCTTGAAGATATCCCGGTAGTCCGTTACTTTCCGGATGTCTTTCCAGAGGAACTGCCAGGTGTTCCACCTGACAGAGAGGTAGAGTTCGTCATAGATCTTATCCCAGGGACAGCTCCAATCTCCCGGAGACCTTACAAGATGGCACCCTTAGAACTAGCCGAGCTTAAGAAACAACTTGATGAGTCCTTGCAAAAGGGTTTCATCCGTCCTAGTTCTTCTCCTTGGGCTTGCCCCGTCCTCTTTGTCAAGAAGAAAGACGGTACGGACCGGATGGTCGTAGATTATCGTCCCGTTAATTTGGTCACGATAAAGAACAAGTATCCGCTCCCCAGGATCAACGACCTGTATGATCAGCTCGCTGGATCCTCAGTCTTCTCCAAGATGGATTTAAGGTTAGGATACCACCAAATCAAAATCAGAAATGGGGACATTCCCAAGACAGCCTTTGTCACTCGTTATGGTCAGTACGAGTACACCGTCATGTCCTTTGGTCTAACTAACGCTCCAGCTACATTCTCCCGCTTGATGAACTCGATCTTCATGGAGTACTTAGATAAGTTCGTCGTGGTTTACCTCGATGATATTCTTATTTACTCGAAGAACGAGGAAGAGCATGCCGAACATCTTAGACTTGTATTAGAAAAACTCAGAGAGCACCGCCTTTATGCCAAGTTCTCCAAGTGTGAATTTTGGTTGTCAGAAGTGACCTACTTAGGTCACGTAATCTCTGGTAAGGGCATTGCTGTAAATCCCGAGAGAGTTCAGGCTGTTCTCGATTGGACTCCACCTGAGACCGTTAAACAAGTTAGGAGTTTCCTTGGCCTAGCCAGCTATTGTCGCCGCTTTGTTGAAAACTTCTCCAAAGTAGCCAAACCCCTCACGGAACTTCTCAAGAAAGATAAAAAGTTCGAGTGGTCCCCACAGTGTGAGTACGGTTTTCAGGAACTGAAAAGACGCCTGACTTCTGCTCCCATACTTGTGCCACCGGATTTCACTAAAGACTTTATTATCTACTGTGACGCCTCACGACAGGGACTAGGTTGCATTCTTATGCAGGATCGTCATGTGATTGCCTATGCATCTCGACAGTTGCATCCACATGAGGAGAATTATCCTACACATGATCTAGAGCTTGCAGCCGTAGTCTATGCACTCAAGACCTGGCGACATTACCTTCTTGGTAAACGTTGCGAGATCTACACCGATCACCAGAGTCTCAAGTATATCTTCACCCAACCAGACCTAAACCTTAGGCAAAGACGTTGGTTGGAGTTGATTACAGATTATGATCTAGGGATTACCTACACCCCAGGCAAAGCCATTGTCATGGCTGATGCGCTAAGCCGTAAATCCTATTGCAACAATCTCATGTTGCAGCAAGGCCAACCACTTCTCCATGAGGAATTCTGTAAGCTTAATCTTCACATAGCTCCTCGCGGATTTCTTTCTACCTTGGTGGCGAAACCTACCCTTGAGGATCAGATCATCTCTGACCAGAAGTTTGATAGGGGGGTTATCCGCATTAAGAGAAACATTAAGAAGGGAATTGGTGGGTGTTTCTCTATGGATGATCGTGGTGTTGTTTTCTTTGAGAATCGCTTGGTGGTTCCCAAGAATCAACATCTGCGACAATTGATTCTTAAGGAGGCGCATGAATCTCCTCTCACGATTCATCCCGGTAGTACTAAGATGTATCAGGACCTACGCCAGAGGTTCTGGTGGACTAGGATGAAGAGAGAAATCGCTGAGTTCATTGCTAAATGTGACGTATGTCGTCGCGTTAAGGCAGAGCATCAAAGACCTACTGGCACCCTTCAGCCTTTAGCTATTCCTGAATGGAAATGGGATAAAGTTAGTTTGGACTTCATCACCGGCTTTCCCAGGACCAAGAGAGGGAATAACGCTATCTTTGTAGTCGTTGATCGTCTTTCCAAAGTGGCTCACTTCCTTCCTGTTCGAGAAAATATCACTGCTAGTCAGTTTGCTGACTTATATATTTCTCGAATAGTGTCACTGCATGGTGTTCCACTAGAGATCAATTCAGACCGTGGCAGTCTTTTCACTTCTCATTTCTGGGAGAGTTTCCAAACTGCCATGGGAACCCATCTTTCCTTCAGTACCGCTTTCCACCCTCAGTCGAGTGGTCAGGTGGAACGGGTCAATCAAATTCTCGAAGACATGCTCAGAGCTTGCGTTATCTCATTCGGTATGGATTGGGAGAAATGTCTTCCTTTCGCCGAGTTTGCTTATAACAATAGCTACCAATCCAGCCTCAAGAAAGCTCCTTTTGAGGTTCTCTATGGACGAAGATGTCGAACACCTTTGAACTGGTCAGAAACCGGTGAAAGACAATTCTTTGGACCGGACATGATCCAGGAGGCAGAAGAGCAAGTTCGCATCATTCGTGAGAATTTGAAAACAGCCCAATCTCGTCAAAAGAGTCAGTATGATCGTCATCATAAGGATATGACTTATGAAATTGGCGACCAGGCTTACCTTCGGGTTACTCCTTTGAAGGGTACCCATCGTTTCGGTATCAAGGGCAAGTTGGCTCCTCGTTACATTGGTCCTTTTCGCATTCTCGCTAAACGAGGAGAGGTTGCCTACCAATTGGAACTACCCCCACATCTTTCTTGAGTTCATGATGTCTTCCACGTCTCTCAACTCAGGCGTTGCTTCTCGGATCCTATCCGTGGAGTGGACCACGAAACGCTTGATCTCCAAGATAACCTCACATACCGAGAGTACCCGGTTCGCATTCTTGATCAAGCGGAGCGTGTTACCCGACGTCAGAACATCAAGTTTCTCAAAGTTCAGTGGTCTCATCATTCCGAGAGAGAAGCTACTTGGGAGCGAGAAGATCGTCTTCGACTGGAGTACCCCGCTTTCTTTCTGTCGACCCCTGAATCTCGGGACGAGATTCTGTCAAGTGGGGGCGAGTTGTCACATCCCTAGTCTGGTATGACTTAGACTAGCTAGCCATTTGTGCATCATATTTAAATTTCATTTAAATTTGAAATGAGGATTGGTGGAACCCTCCGAATCATTTTTGAAAATGACCCAAATAAAAATTTCTCCAAAAGGATCCAAGAAAATGCTCATGATGCCCTCTGAAAATATTGGACAGAGATAAAAATCAAAACAATATTTTTAGGAGCTCATGGATATTTATTTTGGCCATTTGGATTAATTCGATAAATATTTGCATTGGAAATATATTTCTATATATATGAAATATGGTCCAAAAATTATGCCATTTATAAAGGAGCTCTAGAATAATATATCTAGCTCCTGCAAAAATTGGCATAAGGTAATAAATTGATTTAGTATTTTATTAAATCAAAACAATGTCAGAAAAATTAGAAAACAAAAATAAAAAGAAGGAGGGGCTTACCTGGGGCTCCCCCCCTGTGCAGCCCAGCCGCAGCAGGCCGGCCCAGCCAGCAGGCGGCCCAGCCCACCTGGCCCCCCCTCCTCTGTCGTCTTCCTCCCCGACAGGGGGACGGCGCGTGCCCAGCGCGCGCGCGCGCCACCGCGCCACGCCACCTCCCTCCCTGCTTGCCTGGAGCCTCCTCGTCGCCCTGGGACGCCGGACGACGCCACGCAGCCCTCCCCGTACCCTCTCACTCT
>NC_041380.1:130621420-130647187 GCF_002162155.2 Triticum dicoccoides
AACGCGTCGGTCGCCGCCGTTCGCCATAGCCATCGCCACCGGTCTCCCCTCGCCTCCCTGACACGCGCAGGAGCTCCGCCCCCTCGCCCTGAAGCTCCCCGTCAAGCCGTGCCCCTCCGGACGCCCCTGGAGCCGCCGCCGTCGTCTTTTCCATCGCCGGCCGCCGTGGATCCCCATCGACGCTCCGGCCGCTTCAGTGCGTCCCCGAGCCCACTTCGACTGCCGCTGCAACCGCGGTGAGCTCCGCCACCGCTTCCCCCTCCCCGTTTAACTGCCCGCGCGCCGTAGCACCGTTCCCCACCACGGCCGAAGCCTCTCGCTGCCGTCCATGTCGCCGTCGCCGTCTCGGCCCGCCTCCGCCCAAACTAAGCACCCTAGCGTGCTCCCGGTGCCACGAGGGTGCCGCCGAGCCCCTCAGGTGGCCTCCCCGTGCCCCGCAGCCCGTTCTCGCTCGAAGCCGAGCTCCGGCCGCCGCCGCGAGCCTTGCTCCGGCGAGCTCCGGCCTCCCCCGCTACTTCCACCTGCCCTACCAGATGCACGAGAGCCCGGGCTACGCCCCGGTGCTCTCAGACGCCGTCCCCGTGGCCTGTGGCGCGGACTCCGCCGCGTCCAGAGGTCGCCGGCGGCGAGCCCCGTCGCCTGAGCCCTGCCATGTGGGCCCGGCCCGTCAGGTGATTAGCTTAGTGCTAATCACCGCTTAATTAACCCCCCCCTGACACTGACAGTGGGCCCCAGCGCCACTAACTTCTAATTAGGATTAAATTAACCCCTGTTTAACCCCCCTGTCACTGACGTGTGGGCCCCACACGTCAGGTTTGACCCGGACCAGCCCAGTTGACTGCTGACGTCATGCTTACTCAATGCTGATGCAATATATAATTTCTGGATTTAAATTAAATCAGGAAATTCCAGAAATTGATTTAAACTTCAAAAATTCATAACAATTCAACCGTAGCTCAGATTAAAATAAGTTATATATGAAAAATTATCAGAAAAATGCAACCTTTCCATCTGTACTAGTTTCATGCATGAAAAACCAACTTATACATGCTGAATATGGGAAAACACATTATGGCATATATAAGAGACTTAATTTAGTAATGCATTTGAACCTTTGGTTCAAATGGACTTCAAACCAAATGTTTACTAGTTGCATTAGCTCAAACAGCATCACATCTACATGCCATGTTCATGCATCATATTGTTGCATATGATTGTGTATTGATTGCCGGCACCGTTCCTTCTCGATAGGTCCTGCTCCGGAGACGTTCCAGAGTACCTGTCTGTGAAGCAGTGCCTCCCTTGTTGATTTACCAGGCAAGCAAACCCCCTTGTTCATTTCGATAAAACCCTACTCTCTCGCTCCTGCTCTCAGTTATTGCATTAGGACAAGAACGGTTCATCTGCTACTTTGTGCTGCGGTAGTTGAACCCATTCCTCTGCATGACCTGTCATTGCCACAGTAAATAGTTGAAACCCACTAGCATGTGTAGGAGTTGATTGAAGCCACTGATGTGTTCCTACCATGCTATGCCTGCTATTGCTTAGAGTTGTGTCAGGTCTGATTCATTGGGAATGAATTGGAGTGTTACGATATGTTCTGATGCTGAGAGTGAAGTGTGTGAACACGATTTGGTAAAGGTAGCGGTGAGAGGCCATGTAGGAGTACATGGTGGGTTGTCTCACTGGAACCGTCCTTAAGCACTGAGTTCTATGTATGTTGTCCAATGACTCGATACTACCACACATTGGAATGCTTAAGTGCCCCTCTCGACTTATTAGCCAACTTGATCTCTGTCCAGGAGTCGCAACTAGTTTCTGGTGTTTGTAGGTAGTGCTATTTTTCTACCAAGTGGCACCCGGCAGGGTGGGCTTGGGACAGACTAGGCACACGTGGCACGGTGTACCAAGTGGCACCCGGATGGTGGGCTTGGGAACCCTGCTCACATCGTTTGGGGCCGTGAGTGACACCCCGGCCGGATCTCCTTGCGGATGGAACCCGAATAGGCGATAAACCTGGACTAGAGTCTTGTGTGGTTAGTCAGGTCGTGGCCGACACCCTCGCCAGGCTTCCGCTTGAAGGTTGCCGAGATACATGACGTGTACATGGCGGTAAGTGGCGAGAGCGTGTGTGAAGAAGTACACCCCTGCAGGGTTAACATGATCTATTCGAATAGCCGGGTCCGCGGTTATGGACTTCTTGGATGCTTACATGGTACATAGACAACCTGAAGTGGACACTCTAAAATGCTCAAGACAAGTGTGAGTGCTATGGATGGCCTTCTCGTAGGGAGACGGGGATGAATCCATAGTAGTGTATTGTATGGTGATTAGTGGACTCGTGTACGTTGTTTCACCTCCAGAGTTTCTGGTAGTTGTAGAACAGGATAGCCACAGAGTCAAAGCTGGCTTGCTGCAACTAAACCCCACATTACCTCTTGATACAGATGCATGTATGATAGGATCTGATGTAAGTCTTGCTGAGTACCTTTGTACTCATGTTGCTTTATTTATGTTTTTGCAGCGGAGACTTCGGTCTTACTAGGGTTCTCGTGGACTTCGACTAGTAGCTAGTACCTCAGCTACGATCTTGATCGGATGTTGTAGATAGTCAGGCTTTCAGCCTTTTTCATTTATAGATGTCTGTACTCAGACATGTAGTGCTTCCGCTTGTTGCTTGATTGCTCTGACTGTTGGGTCATGTGACCCCTGTTTGTAATAATGCTGTGATGGCTCTTCTGAGCCTTTATCTATATAAGTTGTTGAGTTATGCTGTGATGCCATGTTGTACAGCACATACTTGCATGTTATGCGTACGTGTAATGTGTATTGCTATGTGTGGGATCTGACTATCTAGTTGTTTATCCTTAGTAGCCTCTCTTACCGGGAAATGTCTCCTAGTGCTTCCACTGAGCCCTGGTAGCTTGCTACTGCTCCGGAACACTTAGGCTGGCCGGCATGTGTCCTTCTTCGATCCTGTGTCTGTCCCTTCGGGGAAATGTCACGCGATGAATACCGGAGTCCTGCTAGCCCGCTACAGCCCGGTTCACCGGAGTCCTGTTAGCCCAGTGCTACAGCCTGGATTCACTCGCTGATGACCGACACATTCGATGCTGGGTCATGGATGCCTGTCCCTGTAAGTTAGTGCCACTTTGGGTTTACGACTAGCCATGTCAGCCCGGGCTCTTTATCATATGGATGCTAGCGACACCATCATATACGTGTGCCAAAAGGCGCAAACGGTCCCGGGCAAAAGTAAGGCGACACCCGTGGGGATACCGTGCGTGAGGCCGCAAAGTGATATGAGGTGTTACATGCTAGATCGATGTGGCATTGAGTCGGGGTCCTGACAAATGCTCCCCAAGAAGCCACTAGGGCCACCGTATTCTCATCACGCCCTCACACAATGCGAGATGTCATGATTCCACTATTGGTGCCCTTGAAGGTGGCGACCGAACCTTTACAAACAAGGTTGGGACAATCTCCACAACTTAATTGGAGGCTCCCAACAACACCACAAAGCTTCACCACAATGGAGTATGGATCCGCGATGACCTCAACCATCTAGGGTGCTCAAACACCCAAGAGTAACAAGATCCACAAGGGATTAGTGGGGGGAATCAAATATCTCTTGGTGGATGTGTAGATCTAGGCCTTCTCAACCAATCCCTAGGAGATCAACAAGTTTGATTGGCTAGGGAGAGAGATCAGGCAAAACAGGAGCTTAGAGCAACAATGGAGCTTAGGGGTGGAAGAGGTAAGTCAACTCAGAGAAGAAGACTCCCTTTTATAGTGGAAGAACAAATCCAACCGTTATCCACCAACTCAGTCTGCAACGCACAGTACTACCGCACCGGAGACGTGGTACTACCACCCGGCCCCATGGTACTACCGTAGGGCACTGTAGTACTACCGCCCACGCAGCAGTATCCAAAACAGCACTGATGCGATGAAGCAGAGGGCGGTAGAACCGCTGGCGCGGTACTACCGCTCCCCCTTGCAGTACTACCACAAGGCAAGGATAGTCCAGATTTGGGAAGGCATGGATATATAAAAATATATCTGTGGCAACTTCCGCTGAGATAAGATCTGTGCAAAAATCCGACACGGTAGTACCGCGAAACTGGAGCGGTACTACCGCGTAGGGCACGGATGTAAAAAATTACATCTGGCCCTACTTCCGCTTGTGCTGCTGAGCCCGGCCTGAGGCCACGGTACTACCGCGCCCTAGGAGCGGTACTACCATGGGCACCTGCGGTACTACCGCACCCGCAGCCGGTACTGCCGCAGGGGCCTGCAGTACTACCGCTCCGAAGAGTAGTACTACCGCATGCCCCAGTTCAGCCACACTAGGAGTCCTTCATTTTGCAGAGACAAGGAGAAACGGAGGATGCTCCAAAGAGCCAAAGGAAAGATGGTGCAAAAGGAACAGACGTGTATGTGTTGATTCCACCCAAACCTTTCCAACACGGACCCCCTCTTAATAGTATGGCTTTCCTATGACTCAAATCACCGAAAAGAAACGTAGAGAAACGCCATATTCAATATTCTTCGAGGGGCACCAAATCGTTTGTGCCTAGACATGATATATCTGAAATGCTCAATGCACATGATTAGTCCGCAAAAGCATTGTCATCAATCACCAAAACTACTAAGGGATAAATATGCCCTTACAAGCAACATCACTCATTCAGGCCATGTATCTTCATCTGATTCGGACAACTCTAGGTCTTCAGCAGATTGTGAGGGATCAAGTAGTCTTGAACGGGATAGAGCTGCAACAATTACCCTTCGGATCAGGACACACAGGAATGATCCAAGGAAGCCCACACACCAGACTAAAGGTGTATATGAAGTAGCCAAGATTGATTTAAAGTCCTGGGCTCCAACTAAACCAGATAAAGCACACATGAGGTTCATGAGTGTATGTGGATTTGTTGGCAGGGCAAGGCCCAACATTAATCTACCAGTGTTTCGGAAGGTTGACACAGAAACACAGCGAAGGATAGTTCGGGAGATCATGCATCACTTCAATGTTCCAGAGCAGTGGAGAATACAGGTGGAACATGCTGCACTGAAGAAGGCTAGGGATGCTTGGAGAAACTGGAAGCACGTGTTGTACAAGAAGTACTTGAGTGAAGGCAAGGACCCAATCCCCGCATACCCCTAAATTACAAAGGCAGACTAGGCAGAATTCAAAAGGGTCAGGGCAACTAAAGAGTTTGCTGAGAAGAGTTTCAAGCAATCGGAACTTCAGAAGAAGAACATATAACCCCACCGTATGGGTGTGGCAGGATACTACGGCATGAAACTGATATGGGAACAGGAGGACAAAGAAGTAGTAGCGGCGGGTGGGAATCCGACCTTTAGTGAAATCAGGGGCAAAAGCGCCAGAGACTACTTGCGGACACGTGCAAAGAGGCGTGATGACTGAACTTATTACTTTGAAAACGCACGTGACGCCAAACTGTATGAAGTGATGTTAGAGGCTTCCAAGATCCCTGGAAGGTTGTGCAGGAACTCGGGGCCATGTGACATTCTATCCATTGCTCTGGACACAAAAGAGCCCCCTGGCCATGCAAGGGGTATCCTACATACCTAAGAGATTGATCCCCACTAACCTATTTATCTTAACATGCAAGCATGCCACATCACCATACAATTATGGATGGGATAAGGCCCACATTAACATGCAACCATGCATCAT
This sequence comes from Triticum dicoccoides, assembly GCF_002162155.2. NCBI lineage: Eukaryota > Viridiplantae > Streptophyta > Magnoliopsida > Poales > Poaceae > Triticum > Triticum dicoccoides. Next base: position 130,627,128 of record NC_041380.1, read on the forward strand.
AAAGACCCACCACAACATGCAACCATGCATGGGAAAATAATTATCATTCTATTGTTCAGCTTATATTCAATAAATATTTTATCAAATATAGTAAGTCGTATGTATTTTTGATTTTGATTCATGTGTTCTTAATCTAAAAATTTATATTCGACACAATCAAATCTCATTGAAATGTATTGCAACCAATTCCCGCAGCAATGCGTGGGGCATCATCTAGTAGGTTTTAATGTCCCGCACAAGAGGGCTTTCACACTCAGCAAAGAAGAGAGGCTCAGCATGAGAAAAGCGAGGAGTGAAGTGAAGCGGAATGCACTGTATGAAAGGTTGAAGAAGGAGATTTATCCGGCTATTCGAAAGGATGTTGAGGATTCAATGATGATGCAGAAGACTCTAACACTGACAGATAGCCAGCAGATGGGAGGGGAGGCGGGCATGGAGGATGCTACTTATTGCGCGACAACACTGCACAAGAGTAGCTGTGCATCAGCTGACCCCAACGACACTGAGACTATAGCTGCTTGTGATGATGCTATATCCGATCTATCTGGAATGAAAGACAGACTGAAGGGCGTGCTTATACATTATGAAGGTACATTAAAATATGCAACAGCCTGGGTTTGCCAACCCTTCTTGAAAGATGGCCTCTTCTTGGACAATGTGCCATTGAAGCCGGGCTATGTGAAGTGCTACGTGACTGAAGTAAAGCCGGTATTCAATGGATTTTCCCTGAAGAATGTCCTAGGAGACTTCAATGAGCAAAGGACCTTGGGAGAAACACTGTTACATCACATCTAGTGGCCATGAAAGGAAATAGAGTTCATCGATGAGATTCCTGAAGCCCCACCAAGAGCAACCACTGTCGCCCCTCAACTAGTGACGCTCTCCTTGCCACAGCAGCTCTCGCGGGCTGATGCATCAACATGTGATCAGCCGGCCTGACTTTGTGGCGTACAGACCATGTCATCCTCCACCCCAAAGCAGCCAGTGGCAAGGCCTAAAACTGCTAATGACGCACCACCGGTTCAGATGCCGGCCGTTGAAGCAGCGGGGGGAGACCCAGCTACAGCACATACTCAGCAGACCAACCTGGTGGAACAGACTGCTAAGCAGTCTGATGCTTCGAAACCGCCTGCTAAGCAGTCTGTAGGTCCAGAACCGACTGCTCATCAGTCTGTCGGTTCACAGACGCGTGATCAGCATACCAATGCGTCGGCACTTCCTGCTCAGCAAACCAACGCGTTGGCATGACCTCCCAGCACACCGACAAGTTGGCACCACCTGCGCAGAAACCCGGCATAGCTTCAACGCATGGTCAGTAGTCCGATGCCTCTGCTCCTACAGCCCAGCAGTCCGTCACAGCAGCACCGCCAGCTCAGCGGTCCGGCATAGATAAACCGTTTGCTAAGCAGTCCATCCAAGCTTCACCGTCTGCTCGGCAGTCTACCTTGCAGCCAACCAGGCGTTCTGCCAGAAATGCTTCAAGTATGAAGAAGGAAGTGGCCAAAAAGGCTACACCCATGAGGAAGCACAGCGGGAGAGTGAAGAGAAAAGAGAACGATTGCCTCTTACTTAACGCACTCATCGCCCATAACCAAATTAACAGCAGCTTGTTCGAATCGGGGAGTAATATTCTTTTTTACGCCATGGATGATGAAGAAGTAGAATTGTTGCTTGCTAAAAGTAAAGCAGCTATACTTCAAGCACGCAAGTACATCCATGGCCAGCCATTTCTTGTTGGTGAATACTTTGATGAGTGCAGCTCCAGTTGCTGCGAGTTACATGAATATTGCATGGATCAAATGTCAGAAGGTCATCATGGTTTGCTAGTCCACTACAACAGAGATCATTTTCGACACGATGTTGGTTCCATCAATGTGAGTTTCGAGGACTTACATCTCTTTTTCAACTTCAACGTGCTCGATGCCACTCTTGTTAGATGCCTGATTTTGTAAGTACTTAACAAACTCTGATCAATTTCTCCATACAAGGCTGTAAATGATAAACAGCTAACTGCATTTTATTCCTCTCAGGGGATTGAACGCGCAGAGAAGAAAAAGGGAGGGTATGTATTTTATAGATCCTGCATTAGAAAATGGCACAACATTAGATGGTAAGGACCGATGGGACTGGGCCGTTAACACGGTTGTCCATATCTTTGAAAACACGTCCATGCACAATCATTTCTCTGGCCATATCATGAACGATAAGTCAAGTAAACAACCACACATACACTGATTGTCTTTCAGATTTCGACATCATTCGTAAGTTCATGGCTTTCTTAATATGTAGCAATCACTGGATACTGGTATTCATTGTTCCAAACAAGAACACAGTTTACTACATTTATTCTCTCAAAGAGTCAACAAACACTCAGGATCTGATGCATGTTCAGTAATTATTGGATACTAGGTATTGAATTCAATACTAGGTATTGAATTCTATGATGTTGAAATTAATTTGCATTCATATCTGGTTCAATAATTGGTGTTGTCAAAATTCATCATCATTTACAGTGTGCTCGCATTGTGGAAAACTAAACCAGGGAACCTGTTCAAGACGGAACAACCTCTGCAGCACGAGATTGCTTCTCCGGTAACACACCAAAATCCGTTATTTTCAAAAAATTTATCCAACAGTCTGCAAATACCTTTCCTTACGCTAGTCAAATGTTCAAGCTTCTAAATACACCTCTTTCTATTTTGTTCAAAGAAAAAATAATACATCTAACACCGGTTAGGTTGTTCCTAACAGGACAAATACATGACTAATTTTGTACAAAAAATTTCAGTGTCCTTAGCAAGAAGCATGGACCACCTTTGTGGATACTATGTTTGTAGACACATGATCTCTATCTACAAATCTGCTGATAGTTGTGACGATCCTCACGAATTAGTACCAGTAAGTCTATCTTAATTAATATCTTCTACTCCACTCATATGGCACATTTTGATCTTAAAAATATTGCAGCTCATCTTAAAACCGAGGACCCCTGAACCGCTCCCGGCTGATGAATTGCTGATGGTTCGGAGATTTATCAGCGACTTCTTCCTGGATCACTACATCAATCCCACTGGTGATAATGAAGATTTCAGCATGCGTTCTCCTGAAACATTGAGTAAGAGTTAGTCGCTAAACATATAACGCATGGATCCATTGTTTCCATCTAATGAGGTCTGCGTATTTCATACACTATGATTAATTATGTAATGCATATATGTGTGGACAAATCATTGGAATTTAGCTACCATATGTTCAATTGCAATTGTTGTGAAATCTGATGAATGTTCTTCCTGTGGACACTATTTGTTCAGTTGAATATTGTGGCGAATTTGCTTTTTGCGTGTTGATTCAAAATGGGATATTTTTGTTTATTTGTTCAATTGAATATTGTGGCGAATTTGCTTTTTACGTGCCGATTCAAAATGGGATAGTTTTGTTTTAACCTGGAAATTGCTCCGCACACGGTTCAACTAAATGAGTGTGTGTGATCCACATCGGAAAGCATATGTCAATCGTAGCGGAACCGTCGGTGATACACAGCAGATCGCAAACGATTTGTAGTGCTACTACGTGTGCGTAGGGTCTCCGGAACCGTTTTGATATCGCGTTGAGAACTGGGAGTAAACCGTTCCCAATGCAAAATACAATCCCAGTCATAATTTTTTCAGGAAACGTGTGGGATCCCAAACGAAAAGCACACATCACTCTTGCGGCAACCGCCGGTGATACCCAACAAATCACAAACGGTCTGCAGCACTTGTATGTGTGCGAAGGGGCTCCTGAACCGTTTGTGATAGAACATTATCGCAGACGGTAATTGTTGGCAAATGTGTGCGATGGAGTCTAGCATGGCAGACGGGTTATGCAGAAAACTCATGTGCGATGGAGCACAAATTGCACACAATTCATATGTTGGCCCGTGTGCCTTACATACTATTTCCCAAATGGTTCGTTACGACAGGATGGTTTCACTGCGTCATTATAAACGCTTAATCACCGATACCACACGTGCGGAAAAATTTAGTGTGTGCTGCATCGCACACGATTACATTTTGGAAGGCCTCTAGATCACTGCTCCATATCCCCAACGGTTTCTAGGTCATGTGGGAAGGACACCCTATCGCACACACTCACTTGGCGACGGTCCCTCATGCCATCACGGAAAGGGGTTAAAAACCGTTTGTATAGCACCGACACGCACCAGTGACATCCCACCTCAACATGCAAACATACACAAGAAATGCCCACCTCAATATGCATGGAAACGAACTCAATTCAATAATTATTTAAATATGACAAATCAAATGTATTTTAAATTTTAGTTTTTATTACTATCCAGTGCAACCAAATCTAATTAATCGAAAATATGTTCCAATCAATTCCAGCAACATTGTGCGGGGTGTTTATCTAGTTCACAAAGTGTCGGAAAAGACATTTTGTGTTGACATCATGCATCACCATTATTTTTCACGAATGTTGTGATGACATCATGCACCACCATAATGACACATGCATGCAACCGCTCACCCAATCGATCGGCTCAAGCTACGTCGCGCTTGAGGGATATGTACCTGGTGCTCGTTCCATAAATTTATCCTTTTTGTGATTTTCTAGTTACAAATTTGTGGTAAATTATAAAATGTCGACGAAGCGCAAAAAATGATCCCCCGAAAGTTAGATCAAATCTTTTGGGAGGCCCTCGCCCTTCACATTGATGAGCACTAAAAACTAGAGGGGGATATTCTCCCATCTAAAAGGAAAGCCAAGGAAGAAGAAGAAGGAGGGGTGCCTCCCCCCTCTTTCGACAACGACAGAGCATCATTGGGGGGAGGGGAACTATCATCACCGCCATCATCTCCATCGCCTTTGTTGGCGAGAAGGAGTATTTGTTCGTATCAGGGCACCATACAAACGCCTCAACTATTTTTCCTTAACAAGTCCCTAGGTACCTCATGGTGTCATGTCCTATTACACCCGAGTGGGGCCTTGAGAAGAGACAAGCTTGAGTGTGTTCCACCAGGGATCTTTTGGCTGTATGGAGACATTTTCTCCTTAGGTCGAGAGATCTCTTGTTCATAACGGATCCTCGGCCGATAGCCACCAAAACAAAAAGTTTGCACAAAGATCTAAGAATGAATTAACGCTTTGTATCAAATCACGCAAAGAGTGACAATGAGACCAAATTCAAAAAAAACACAAACATTAGTGAATTGTGTAATGAACTAGGCATCGACCATGAGGTCTCAGCAGGCTACACCTCTCAATGGAACAATATTATTATGAAAAGAAAGAACATATCATAAGGCTTCATTTGGATGCTAGGGGAGCCACTCCCATGGAATAGGTGCCTCGGGTAAATTTATCTTGTGGGAATTATAACCCCGAGGAAAAGTGCTACTCCCGTAGGAGTTGGTTGATTTGTCGAAGAGGAAAGGTGATGTAGCACATCAACAGAAAGTATTTCCCTCACTTAAGAACCAAGGTTGTCAAACCAGTAGGAGTCACACCAAGCTAACAATGTAAACAACACATGCGCACAAACACACAAAAATGCTTGCACCCTACTTGACAGGGGGTGTCAGTCCCCTTGTCTTGCCAGTTACAAGATTAAAAACAAATAGATAGTCATAATGATTAACAGCAAAAAGGAAAAGAAAAATAAAAGAGCAAATTGTAAGAGCTATGTATTAATGGAGAATGAACCCGGGGGCCCTAGGTTCACTAGTGGCATTGATGACCCACAAGTATATAGGATCAATCGTAGTCCTTTTGATAAGTAAGAGTGTCGAACCCAACAAGGAGCGGAACAAAATGACAAGCGGTTTTCAGCAAGGTATTTTCTACAAGCACTGAAATTATCGGTAACATATATTTTGATAGCAAGGTAATTTGTAATGAGCAACAAGTAGAAATTGTAACAAAGGCACAACAAGGTAGCTCAATCCTTTTATAGCAAAGTACATGCCGGAAGTTCTCTTATAGTAAGCAAAGTGTTCTCGAGGACACGTGGGAATTCATCTAGTCACTTTCATCATGTTTGTTTGATTCACATTTGCTACTTTGATAATTTGATATGTGGGTGACCCGGTGCTTGGGTGTTGTTCTTACTTGAACAAGCCTCCCACTTATGCTTACCCCCTCTCGCAAGCATCCGCAACTATGAAAGAATAATTAAGATAAATCTGACCATAACATTAAACATATGGATCCAAATCAGCCCCTCATGAAATAAAAAATAGACTAGGGTTTAAGATTCTGACATGCTAGAAACCCATCATCTACTTATTACTCCACAATGCCTTCCCTTAGGCCCAATTATGGTGAAGTGTCATGTAGTAGATGTTCACATGACACCACTAAAGGAAGCAACAACATACGTATTGCTACTTGTGAACTGCATTGGGATTTCCCCGAAGAGGAGAGCATGATGCAGTATAGTAGAGATAAGGATTTCCCTCAGTTAAGAACCAAGGTTATCAATCTAGTAGGAGAACCAAGCAACACTATGTAAGCATCACCTGCACACAAACAACAAATCCTTGCAACCCAATGGGAACAAGGGGTTGTCAATCCCTTGACGGTTACGAGCAATATTAAATTGTATGGGATTTGACAGATAGATCGAATAAAAATAAAAAATAAAATAAATAAAGTAAAAACGCAACAAGGTATTTTTGGTTTTAATATATGATAAAAGATAGACCCGGGGGCCATAGTTTCCACTAGAGGCTTCTCTCGAGAAAATAGCATACGGTGGGTAAACAAATTACTATTGGGCAATTGATAGAAAAGCAAATAATCACTACTGCAGGATGCTGCTAACGCAACACTACGATCAGAGACCCTTCGAGAAACTATGTGTGATGCAATAATCGCAATCGGTGGTGTATGAAAACCGTCAAAAAAGGTGAAAACATTTGCAATGGAGGATGCATCAAACACGGTTCAGATTTTAGTTGCGTGTGCGATGAAGGGCATACGGTTCAGTTCAATTAACTTTTTGTGATGAGGAGGAACAAAAGAAACAGGCAGCTAGATGAAGGCGTGTGCGATACACAACATACGGTTCACTCGGATGAACTGTTTGTGATTAGGCAACACAAAAGAAACTGGCAGCCTGATGAAGGTATGTCCGATATACAACATACGGTTCACTCGGATGAACTGTTTGTGATTAGGCAACACAAAAGAAACGATCAGCCAGATCAAGGTGTGTGCGATATACGGCATGCGGGTTCACTCGGATGAACTATTTGCGTTGACACGAGAGAACAGAAATGGTTCAACTTAACAAGACGTGTGTGTTGTGCGATGGGATTGCATGCAGTTCACTCGGTCATTGTCGCTAGTGTGTGACCTTTGTGGCAACCGTTTGCTCCCCAGGCGCCTCTTCATGTACCGTGGCAACAGTCCACCGACTCTTCGCCTTTCCCTCTCGATTTGGAACTGCTATCGCACGCTAGCTCTTCCTCCCTCCTCCATTTGCCTTCACCCTTCCTTCTGCCATTGTTTGATTGTCTTCTCCGTGGAGGGAACAAGCCGGAAACGACCCCGTTATTCTTACCCCGATCTGAATGATGACGCGGTGGAGGAACTCATTGATCGGTGCGATGTTATCACCTCGGCTAACATGGCAGGTTCGTTCAAGACCATTCTCGACTCAACTAATAACATCATTACAAGGAACCCAAGGGTTCAGAAGCAGTTTGATCTCCTCTATCTTCTTCGCCGTGACCCTGCTGACTGGCGCGGGGACAAGGGAAGCCTCACCTTGTGTAAGTTGATGCCGCTTGATAATGATACATATCATGTTAAGATGCCAACGCTTGAGGGCAAGGCTTGGGCAGGCGCAAATGGAGATTGGGTTGTTTATATTGGGTACAACTGTGAGTGGGAACTTGTGAATGTGTACACTCGTCACCGGGTTCCACTTTGAAAAATCTCAGACGACTGCCTAGAGGTTGAGTACACAGGTATTCTACGTGAGTTCAAATACGATCATGCTGACTATCGTCTACGGAAGATAGCAATTTGTCGAGTTCCCAACCGCTCTTGGGGTTATAGGAATGCTTATGTCGTCGCTATCTTCGACAATATTGTTATCGTCCTTCATGGTTCGACTCGATGGATATTGCTTAAAATCAGTTTCTATACACGGATGAGTATTGTGATGCAATTCAATACGAGGGTCTTGTGTTTGCTGCCACCACTCGTGGCACTGTTTTTGCATTGAATCCTCATGATTTTGATACGTTTGTCTTCCACTGTAATTATAATTGTTTCATCCACATGCATGTAGGTTAGCTAGTTTCCCTTTACTAATTAACCTTCTTGTGTTTCCAAGGTCCTGTGAACATTCCACAACCTATACTTGAAATTTTAATTCACGAGCAAGACCCATATACTCAGTGGCGCCTGGCAACTTATTCCTATGGATCACCTCTTCTTGTCTGTACACGGGGCACTGCTGATGTTACTAAGGAAGCAGGTGTTGTATCGTATGGTCACACTCTCCAGACCTATTCCAACATCTGTTTTAGGGTATTCGGGATGGATACTAGTGTACTAGCGCCACCACCTTCTCCCTAGTTTAGTATTGAAAGTCTTGGTGGAAACTCGCTCTTCCTTGGACAAAACTATCCAATGATGGTGGAAGGCGATCCAGCTGCTGTTGACACAACGTTACTACCATTTATGAGAAGCAACTGTATCTATACCTTGGACATTACTATGCTTCCATACTGTCCCAATATGGGTATTGAAATAGGACGCTTCAGCCTGGATGATCAGTCCTGCGTTGGTCTCGAGATTGATAGTAGCTGGCCCTTCCCAGAGAATCACATCTGGTTCAAAGCAAGCGTTTCCAATGCCGAGGAGTGGTTGAGCCGAAGTTCATTTCATTGCTTTGTTATATGTTGTGTGAGAAAAACTTTACTAGAATGTTTTGTTGGAAATGATCTATGATCCAACGTGTATCCTCGTTGTCGTTGTGGGTTGATGACTTGTTGTATGTAATCAATGGTACATTTTCATATGCGTCCATGAACTCATGCCTGCTAGTGGTGTCCATATGAACAGTGCTAGTGATTTTAGTTGCAAAAATTAGATAGTGCTAGTGATTTGTAGCAGCATATTTTGACAAATCGCAGTGTTGCAAGGTTGACAAATGGCAATGTTACTAGATAAACAAATGTCAATCTTTCTAGTTTGAGAAATGGCAACATACCCAAAATGACAGATATGCAAATCTTACCCAATTGTTTGTACGTGGTTGCACACGGGTCATGCAAAACAACCGTTTGCGTTGAAGGGATGCAGAAATCCCGCTCGACACATTTTCCCTTGGCTTCCTGGGGAAGCTGTCGGTTTGCATACATGTGTTCTAACTAAAACGTTTGCGATGAGTGTTTTATATTTAAAAACCATTGATGTTTTTTAAAAGAAAATCATTTGATAAGTCTGTACATTAAGAGAGAGAAAAGCAAGTTCATTCAAACCATATCTTTCATTTAGTCACACTGCGAATTTATATTCATATGATCAAGAATTCAAGATACATTATTAAACCCCCCAAAAAATTATTTCCAATGGCGGTGGAGGCCGCGTGCCGCGCCGTCGTTGTCGTCCTCCGAGACACCATTGTTGAAGTCTTCAAGGCAGCACAAAATGTTCTTCACTTGTAAATCAAACATCATGCAGTCGCGCGATCGACGAGCAGGGCGTGGGAGGACGACAACTGGCGCCGCTGAGAGGTAGCGGTCGACGGCAACGTCCCATGCCGCTGATGGGGAGGGTGCACGGGCACATGCGCGGCGGGTGCAGCCAAACGCATGGGGACCGGCACCGCGGTGGGTGGAGGGGCGCGCACGGGCACGGCGGGTGCAGCCAAACGCACGGGGCCCGCCGCCACGGTGGGTGGAGGGGCACGCATGGGCACGGGCGCTAGCGCTGGCATGTACACGAGCTCGCGCGGGTCCGTGGAGACCTTGCTGACGCCCGCGGCTTCCAGCTCTGCGATAGTGCTCGGCGACCAGCCTGTCAATGCTATGGGGATGGTTGCTAGCGCGGGCGCGGGGATGGGAGCTAGGACGGGAGCGGGGGCAGCAACCGCGCGGCCAGCTCATTCTGGGCCATGTCCATGAGGCCCCATTCCTCCTTATTTTCTATCTCCTCCGGCTCGGAGTTGACTTCACCAAACTTGAAGACTAGTGGCAGATTATCATTCTGTGCCATGGCGGTGGAGGTTTGTGGGGGGAGGGGAATGGGAGGCGAACAGTAAGGCCATCCGTATTAAACAGCGGCTCGGGCACCATTAATGGAGAGGAAGGAGGGTGGCCATGGAAGTCAAAGGGCTCGCTTCCCAGTGAGCCTACGCAGCGTACAGCTCGCATGCTTCCCGGTGAGCCTGCGCATTGGAGGACAGCTTGCACGCCTCTCGGTCAGCCTGCGCACCGGACTGCGCTCGCACGACTCCCGTTCAGTCAAGGTCAAGCAGCTGTCTGCGTGGCACCTCCTACAGCCATTAAAACCAGGACACATGGCGTCACGTGAATGGTTAACAGAACGCACATGGTTTGAATTATACAAACGTTTGAGATATTAAAGTGGTAGCTATTTTTTCAAAATGCCTTTGTTGGCTGTCATTATTCGAGTGCACCTTCTCTCAAAATGGACACGAAAAATACCACATCCTGTCGGGTGCCATTCCATGATAGCATGCCAAGTTTCATGAATTTCAGACGAGTTTTGGATTTACTAGAATTTAAAAACCAGGCATATCAATGTTTTGTCGGCAATCAACGGTGCCCTGGTGTTTGAAATTCATTCCCATTTCTTGCATGGGACCTAAGCATGCACCAAGGACATAGATTTGATTTTTCAACCAATTTATATGCACTTGAGCATGTGCATGTAGTTTGAATTTGAATTGTGCACATAAATGCAATGAAAACTCAGTTAATGCATAAAAATGTCCAAAAGAACCCCCAAAAATTACAAAAATTGACACAACACTCCTGTTGTTCTATGTTGACACGAGAATTTTTTTGGAAGCAATAAGAGGCAGTGGATATCGTCTCGTCCCTAAAGGTGGGACGTTCCCTACCGAAACCATGATGCTTGTTGTGAGAAGTTCTGGTTTGTGAGAAGCATATACCCAAACCTGCCCCAAACCGGACAAAAAATTTACCACGGCATGTTGATGCCGCTCCATGAAAGCATGCCAAGTTTCATGAATTTCAGACAAGTTTTGGATTTACTAGAATTTAAAAACGAGGCATCTCAATGTTTTGCCGGCAATCAACGGTGCCCTGGTGTTTGAAATTCATTCCCATTTCTTGCATGGGACCTAAGCATGCACCCAAGGACATATATTTGATTTTTCAACCAATTTATATGCACTGGAGCATGTGCATGTAGTTCAAATTTGAATTATGCACATAAATGCATTGAAAACTCAGTTAATGCATAAAAATGTTCAAACGAACCCTAAAAAATCCCAAAAATTGACACAACACTCCTGTTGTTCTATGTTGACATGAGAATTTTTTTTGAAAGCAATAAGAGGCAATGGATATCGTTTCATCCCCAAAGGTGGGACGTTCCCTACCGAAACCATGATGCTTGTTGTGAGAAGCTCTGGTTTGTGAGAAGCATATACCCAAACCTGCCCTAAATGGGGCAAATTTTTTAACACAGCATGTTGATGCCGCTCCATGATAGCATGCCAAGTTTCATGAATTTCAGACAAGTTTTGGATTTACTAGAATTTAAAAACCAGGCATCTCAACGTTTTGCCGGCAATCAACAGTGCCCTGGTGTTTGAATTTCATTCCCATCTCTTGCATGGGACCTAGAAATTCACCCAAGGACACAAATTAGATTTTTCAACCAACCTTAGTGCATTGGAGCATGTGCATGTAGTTCAAATTTGAATTATGCACATAAATGCATTGAAAACTCAGTTAATGCATAAAAATGTCCAAACGAACCCCGAAAAATCCCAAAAGTTGACATAACACTCATGTTGTTCTATGTTGACACGAGAAATTTTTTGAAAGAAATAAGAGGCAATGGATATCGTTTCATCCCCAAAGGTGGGATGTTCCCTACAGAAACCATCATGCTTGTTGTGAGAAGCTCTGGTTTGTGAGAAGCTTATACCCGAACCTGCCCAAATGGGACAAATTTTTTAACACGACATGTTGATGCCGCTCCATGATAGCATACCAAGGTTCATGAATTTCATACGAGTTTTGGATTTACTAGAATTTAAAAACCAGGCATCTTAACATTTTGTCGGCAATCAATAGTGCCCTGGTGTTTGAATTTCATTCCCATCTCTTGCATGGGACCTAGAAATTCACCCAAGGACACACATGTGATTTTTCAACCAACCTTAGTGCATTGGAGCATGTGCTTGTAGTTCAAATTTGAATTATGCACATAAAATGCCTAGAAAACCTAGTTAATGCATAAAAAGGCCAAACAAACCCCGAAAAATTCCAAGATTGAACACAACACTCATGTTGTTCTATGTTGACACTAGAAATTTTTTAAAGCAATAAGAGGCAACGGATATCGTCCCGTCCCCAAAGGTGGTACGTTCCCTATCGAAACCATCATGCTTGTTGTGAGAAGCTCTGGTTTGTGAGAAGCTTATACCCGAACCTGCCCCAAATGGGACAAAATTTCAACCACGGCATGTTGTGTCGTTCCATGATAGCATGCCAAGTTTCATGAATTTCAGACGAGTTTTGGATTTACTAGAATTTAAAAACCAGGCATCTCAACGTTTTGCCAGCAATCAACAGTGCCATGGTGTTTGAATTTCATTCCCATCTCTTGCATGGGACCTAGAAATTCACCCAAGGACACACATGTGATTTTTAAACCAACTTTGGTGCATTGGAGCATGTGCTTGTAGTTCAAATTTGAATTATGCACATAAAATGTCTAGAAAACCAAGTTAATGTATAAAAAAGGCCAAACGGACCCCAAAAAATTCATTCTCATTTCTTCCATGGGACCTAAGCATGCACTGAAGGACACAGATTTGATTTTTCAACCAATTTGTATGCACCGGAGCATGTGCATGTAGTTTAATTTTGAATTGTGCACCTGAAATGGCTAGAAAAAACCAGTTTAATGTATGAAATGTCCAAACGAACCCTGAATAATTCCAATTCTTTTACGACACACATACAATTGAATGTTCACTCCAGATAAAAGGTCTAACAATTCAAACACCGTCCATTGCCGTTGTGACCCCATTTTGTAGTTCAAATCAAGTAGATCACACACAGTTTATTCTCACCAACCGTGTGAGATGTAGTACAAAATATCTTGGAGCACCGTCGTTGTATAGTATGCATGTGGCTTATGCGAGAAGGTGCGTCAGCTACAGTCCACAGCCGGCGTGTCAAGCACACTAGCTCGCTCCCCCAAAACTCCCGCCTCGGCATCCCTTGCAATCTCGAAAATATCTACCGCATAGAAGGTTTTAATGTTTGATAGCACACGGTCAGTATGTGCGGAACGTGTGCGATGTCTGTTACTCCCGCTCTGCTTCAGTCCCTTGATTCAAATTTTCAGTAGCCCCGACATTTTACTCCCACCTCTGCATCCCTTGCAATCTCAAAAATATCTGCTCATCCTTGATCCAAATTTTCAGTAGCCCCACCTTGTTACTCCCGCCTAGTAAAATTTTCAGTTGCCGCAATATTTCCTCAAACACAACCTCTGCTCACACAGACACACACAACCTCCGCTCACACAGAAACACACAACCCTAGAAATCATTGGTAGGTCGCCACCATTGCTGACGCCTCCATCCTCAACCTATGCATGTGTGTCGGGGAACTCGAGTAGCCAATGGACAAAAGAGGTTTATCGTGGCCTTTTCGCCCGATGCCGGCGACATGGCCGCTGAGGTGTCCCTATCGTCCTCCGCAGGCCCGATCCGCCGTCGCCGGTCCCCGATCCGCCGTCGCCGGTCCCCGATCCGCCCGCTGCCGCGCCCCTATGCCGGTTCGAGGACTTCCCCGTCCTCCCCTAGACCCGGTAGCCGATGAAGTCCTACTTCGGGGTCCGACAGCGGCGGTGGGGGATGTGGGTCGCCGAGATTACAGATCGAGAGACCCACACCCGCCGGTGGCTCGGTAGCTTCCACATGGCCGAGCTCGCGGCCATCGAGTACGACCTCTGGCAGGTCCGCTACCACGGCGCGACGGCTAGGCTCAATTTGCCCTTCGACACAGGTCCGGTCCACCTTGTTCCACACGGCCAACATGTAAGAGCTCCGCCGGCAGCACCCGGAGCTCGTGGAGGCGGAGCGGGTGATCTTTGCCGGCGCGGAGGGCGGAGAGATTATCGTGCTCTCCTCCAATGACGAGGTCGAAGGCGGCAAGGACAGCGGCGTGGAGGGCGGCGAGGTTATCCCGCTCTCCTCTGATGACGAGGTCGAAGGCGGCGGCGATGGCTGTGCGGAGGGCGTCGAGGTGGGCCCCGAGGACGAGGAGATCGACATAGACGAGTAGAGGAGTGCCTTCCCCAATGACCCCGACGACGGTACTGGCCCGGACCCGGCTCACGGCACACCGTACATGACGGGGAAGGATTGGCTCGACCTCTACTTCAACCGAAAGTAGTTTAGCTTAGTTTAAATTTATGTTTTATGTTCGGTTATGAAAAACTATCTATGTTTATGTTTGAATGCATGCTACTTTCGGTTGAACCTGCTTTGAACTTGATCAAATTGAAGTTTACAACCTTAAGTTTAGGGGATCGACTAGAAAAGGCCAAAAATTGTTGGAGTATATATATAACCACTAAGGGTGTTGGTCCTTTAACTTTTTAAGGATCGCCTAGAGATGTCCTTATGACTTGTTTATTTCAGTTCTTCACAATGTGATGCTCTATATGTGCAACTATTTGTTGTGCAGTTCAATTTCATCAATAACAGTTTCAACAATACCATTATGAATTACGATATTTGGTTGCTGTTAAGGATATTGCAGTTAACATGCCTTTTCGGTTTTCAATTGTTGTTTAGCAACATGCATTGTACTGAATGACTAAATATGCAATCCCAGGCTACATAGCAACAAGGAAGAGTGTTACCTTAATGTTCTGATGATGTCTAGATATACATGTAATAAAATCTTATATAATGGGATGGATGGAGTGTTGTACTACATCATTTTTCAATTGTTGTTTAGCTTCTAATATTAACTTGGTGCTTTTAGGTACATATATCATTGCCAAAGATCCACACTTCAACCCTTTCTGCGTATGGGGCAATGAGATATTCATGAACCAGCATCAAGTGAGTAAACTCATAAAGATTGTTACTAAAATGGGTCAAAGGATGTCAATCGAACTATTTGTTTACACTTTATGCAAGACAACATTGAACTGTAGGATGGTAAGTAAGAACCCTGTAGCCTTCTTTTTACTGCCCGTAATGAGTTGTGTTAGATGAAAATATCTGAATCTTTTTTCTTTTGCAGTGGATCCTGAAGCAGCTTACTCAAGATTACCTCTCAAACTACATGATTGGCGTCCGACCATCACAAGGGGTTGGACTAGAGTCCTGCATGCCTTCTGCATCCAGGAGAGCACAATAGGGCCATTCCGCTTCACCTTGTTCAGCAACTAGAATGTTTGTCGCCTCTTTCTTTACCATATGTAATAGTACAAGTATAGAACCCTGGTACATCATTCTTTATTTGGTGCTTCTGTAATTCTTAAACATATGTACATGTGAATCGAATAATGCATTGGTTGTTTGAACCTGATGGATGTGATTAAAGCTATAGCCTACTTTCAAGTTTAAATTAGGTACAATTTTAAATAGCAGCAATTAAATTAGGGCGAAATTACATTGTGCAGGTCATTATGGCACACACGATTGGTAAAACACAAACGTTTGCGATATACACCATAATCCGAGACGGTTCACAAAGAGGAAACATGTGCAAGCATGCACACGGTTGCCATTCGCAAAGCGTGTGTTATGTCAGACACTATCACATACGGTGCGGGAAAACTAAATGTGTGTGATTGTCTACCTATCGTACACAGTTTATAATCATGAACTATTTGTGATGTGCCAGGCATCGTAAATCTCCCGTGCCTGGAATCTACCCGGAAAGCTCCCATGCCTAGAATCTGCCTGGTTTTAGGCAGAACCACAAAACTCCAACTGCGATGGCAATGCAAGCACAAACGAGTAGCAAGGATGAAGCATTTGGGATATCCGAGATATCTTAACGGTTATACATGGACAACTGTATGCATCAAGGCTCCCTATCCCCGACGGCTTCTGGGTCGTGTGGGAAGGACCCTCCTATCGCCCACACTCACTTGGAGACGGTTCCATATGCCGTCGCGGAAAGGGGTTAGAACCTGTTTGTTTAGGACCGACACGCACCAGTGAATTATGAGATATCCAAGGCAATGATCATACATAGGCATCACGTCTAAGACAAATAGACCGAAACGATTCTGCATCTACTACTATTACTCCACACATCGACTGCTATCCAACATGCATCTAGAGTATTAAGTTCATAAAGAATGGAGTAACGCCAAGCAAGATGACATGATGTAGACAGGATAAACTCGCATATGAATAAACCCCATCTTTTTACCCTTAATAACAATGATACATACGTGTCATGTCCCCTTCTGTCACTGGGATTGAGCACCTTAAGATCGAACCCATTACAAAGCACCTCTTCCCATGGCAAGATAAATCAATCTAGTTAGCAAAACCAAATCAATAGATTAGATAAGAAATACGAAGTTGTATTAATCATGCATAAAAGAGTTCATAGAAAACTCAAATAATATTCATGGATAGATCTGATCATAAACTCACTATTCATCAGATCCCAACAAAAACATCACAAAAAGTGGTTATAGCGAATAGAACTCCAAGAACATAAAGGAGAACATTGTATTCAAGAACATCATGAGAGAAGAAGCCATCCATCTACTAACTATGGACCCATAGGTCTGTGGTAAACTACTCACGCATCATCGGAAGGGCAACAAGGATGATGTAGAGCCCCTCCATGATCGAATCCCCCTCCGTCAGAGTGCCGAAAAAGGCCCCCAAATGGGATCTCTCGAGAATAGGAACTTGCTATAGTGGAAAAAGTATTTCGTGGATTCCTCTATTGGTTTCACGATTTTAGAGATTTCATAGAGGCAGAGTTAGGTCAAACGGAGCCACATGGGCCCCACGAGCCACTAGGGCGCACCCTGGTGCCTCGTGGGTCACCGTGTCCATCTTTCCCTCCCGAAGCTTCCAGGGTCTCTTATGTCTAGAAAAAATCACCGAAAAGTTTCGTGGCATTTGGACTTCTTTTGATACTGATATTCTGCAAAACAAAAAATAGGCAAAAAAACAACAACTGGCACTAGGCACTAAGTTAATAGGTTAGTCCAAAAAATGATATATTATTGCTTAAAATTATATAAAATATCCAAGATTGATACTTTAATAGCATGGAACAATCAAAAGTTATAAATACATTGGAGACGGATCACATATCATCGAAATATCAAATGAATACCAAATTCACATGATTACTTATGACAAGACCTCTCGCATGTCCTCAAGAACAAAAGTAACTAGTCATAAATCATATTCATGTTCAAGATCAGAGGGGTATTGAATATCATCAAGGATCTAAACATATAATCTTCCCCAAATAAACCAACTATCATAAACTACAAGAGGTAATCAACACTACCAGTAACCCACAGTTGTCAATCTAAGGTTTTGAGACAAAGATTGAATACAAGAAATGAACTAGGGTTTGAGATGAGATGATGCTGGTGAAGATGTTGATGAAGATTGATCCTCCCACAATGAGAGGGTTGCTAGTGATGTTGATGGCTTCGATCTCCCCCTCCCGGAGGGAAGTGTCCCCAGCGGAATCACTCTGCTGGAGAGCTAAAGTGCTCCTGCCCAGGTTCCGCCTCGAGACAGCGATGCTTCATCCCGAAAGTCCTCTCTTGATTTATTTTCTAGATCAAAACCCTTCATATAGCAGAAGATGGGGCCCTCACAAGGCACTAGGGCTCGCCCAGGGGGGGCGCACCCTATTGCCTTGTGGGTAGCTAGTGGGTCCCCTATGGTACTTCTTTACTCCAGTATTTTTATATATTTCATAAAAATTCTCCGTGAAATTTCAGCTCATTTGGAGCTGTGCAGAATAGGTATCTCCGATATAGCTTTTTCAGGTCCAGAATTATAGTTGTCGGCAATCTCCCTCTTCATGTAAACCTTGCAAATTAAGAGAGAAAAGCCATTAGAATTGCATCACAAAGTGTTATAGTGATAAAAATATTATAAATAACAGTAGGAAAACATGATGCAAAATGTACGTATCAGGCATCTCTCTCAAAAGCATGCAATGGCATGAACAAATTATTGTTGGGCAATTTAGAGAATAGTGGCGATTTATAACAATGATCATTTGTGGCATAATCTCCTATAGGCATTACGGCTGTAATAAGTAGACCGTTAAACTTACTGAAGTCTACTACTATTACTCCACCCCAGGACCGCTATCCAGCATGCATCTTAAAATGTTAAGTTTTTAAGAAACAAAGTAACATAATAAGGAAAATGACATAATGTAGACAAGAATAAATCTATCAATAAGATTAAACCCCATCATTTTATCCTTAATGGCAATAATACGAAGACGTGTCTTGTCTCTTTGTGTCACTTGGATATAGAAATCGTCGCCAGATTAAACCCACTAATATGCACTACTTCCTCTAAAGAACCACTCATTTTTTTGGCTAGAGAGGACTCATGGATCGGAAAGCATACATAACTATTTAATTATGCAACAAAGAAACTTCCAAGAGATTCAATAGAAACCAATGAGCAATTTGATCATAAATTCACAATTCATCAGAGAGAGAGAGAGAGAGAGAGAGAGAGAGAGCTACTACTATGGACCCATAGGTCCTAAAAGAACTACTCACACACCATCATGAAGGCATCAAGGTTGATGAAGATGGCCACCCGGTGATTTCACCCTCCCATAGAACTCTAGCTATGGGTGCAGATGGGATCGCTTCGAACATAGGCTTGCAGCGGTGATTAAGTTGCTTCAGGTTTTGCTTCGAGGGTTTATGAATATTTGAGAATTTATTGGTCGGGAATCAGGTCAAACACAGCCATAGAGGCCCCAAAAGCTTGCCCTATGCGACCAGAGGGTTGGTCGCGCCCCGGGGCTTGTGGGGCCCTCGTCCATCTCCTGGTCTCCTCCAAGATCTTCTAAGCTCTTATGTTCCAGAAAAATTTGTCAAAAAATTTCATCATGTTTGGACCTTCGTCGGTATCGATTTTCTATAAAACAAAAAACAAGCAGAAAACAACATCTGGCTGGGCACTGGATTAATATGTTAGTCCAGAAAAATAATGTAAAATGATAGCCAAAGTATGTAAGAATGGTAATAAATACCATGAAACAATAAAAAATTATAGATATGTGAGAGACGTATCAAAAAGCTACATTATCCTTTGGCTGACAGGGATAACATGGGAATGCCAAACCGGGAAACCAAGACCTGAAGCAGCAATTTCCAACGGAAATAGTGCTCGACGCCACATGCCATGGCACATATGTTGGAGGTGAGCACCTTCTGGACATCCTCAACATCAATTGCGGTCATATTGTCACTGCCGCTCAGCCACCATCTATGGAGGATCTGAAGATTTAAGAGCAACAGATCGGCTATAAATTTGTACCGCAAAATTCTTTCGAGGGATCCTCTAAAATGGTTTTGCAGTATCATGCACGGTACAAACAAACGTATCAGCTAAAAATGATATGCGCTTGTGAATTTACCACATTAATTGATTAGGTGCGTCCCCCGCTCCTAGGGTTTCCCCGCCGCCGCCGTCGGCTCCCCCGCGCAGAGCCGCCGCCGCGGCGGCCGGAGCCCGCCGGAGCCGCGGGCCCCCTCCTCCTCCCATTCCCATTCCCCTTCTCCTCCCCCACCCCCCTCCACGCCCCCGTACCCCCGCG